>NC_039361.1:19636783-19903202 GCF_003573695.1 Papaver somniferum | reverse complement strand
GGGGGGGGGGGGGGGGGTTCTGAGGCCAGTTTTGGGAGACGAATAGAAGGGAGGCGGCTATAGAGCCGTGAAAGAGAGACGGAGAAGGGTTGCGTTCTTCCGTTTTTCCAATTCCATTTCGATTATCTAGTGAATATCTAATATATTTATTTATGGCTTTTGAGAAAGCGATGGATTGCTAATTATTTTGTAACTAGGGTTTTTATGGTTGAAGCTACATGGGTATTAGGCCATTTTTGATTGATTGGATTATATAGCAATAGACCATTTTGAATTGAATAAATAATTCCATGATTTTATATATTGATTTAATGATAATATGAGTTGTTGCTTCACCGGTTTCGTATAACCTTTGTGCATAATTGTTAGGATCGAAAATATATTTGTCTACTTATTTGATATTTCATGCTTGGGTTAAATCCTCTGATGGGGTATGCTTAGAATAGCCAGGTATTATTTGAGAACCTGTATTTAGTTTCGTATAAATTTCTCGATGCAATTTGATGGTGCATGCTTTGGTTTAGTCTTTTGATGTGCCATGCTTAGGGTGTCCCAGTGATATTTGCGACTCTAATATATATAATAGGTGATGTAAATAGAACGAACAATAAATAATTCATGAATTATGTTTCATTTCAGTATTTGAATAGAAATAGTGGTGGATACATTAAACCATGGTTACCAACTCTCCCATTTGACTCGTTTTGTTACTTGAGTTTATTCTTCTCATTGTCTTTATTCTTTCAAAAATCCAAAAACATCTTTATTTGTTAGTCCATTAGAGATATTGATTACATATTTCCACCGCTCCTCGTGGGAACAACCTGTACTTGCCATTGTTCTACTAGTTAGACACCATGCAATTGCGGTTTATATAAATAGGTATCTCCGGATCCTATCATTTACTCCTCTTATATTCAATCGGGCTCGCAGATTTCTATTTGCTGATTGCAGATTGAATTAAGAGTTAGAAATATTAAACTCTTTGATATACTTTACTCTAGATTGAGTCTGACTGTCTAGTTGATTCTCTGGAAAGTATATTGGAGTAAGTCCTCTCAGATTGCCAACCGAATTGTTGGGTGTGGTTGTTAGACCCCCGTATTTTTACTTGTATTATATGCCCACTTAAATCACCCTTCAACAGAAATCTATGAGTTCATCTAGTTAAATGCGGGCTCACTAGGAGAATAAACGGTCGAAATATTATCGAGATCTAATTGCAAGAATAGTAATCTTATTAAACGGCCATAAATCATTCTGAAAATCATGACGTTGTGATTAGGCATATTGAATTAATTTTGATATTACTAACGTATTAATCAGGCAAGTGGACACGAACAACTTTGTGGTGTAGTTGGTTATCACGTCAGTCTAACACATTGAAGGTCTCCAATTCAAACATTGGCGAAGCCAATATATCTTTTCGTTTTTGTTGGTACCTTTTGAATCTCCAGTTCAAATTCATTTTCGATACAATTTTGCATTTGAAAAAAAAAAAAAAAAACTCGCATTGTTCAGGAATTTCAATTTGCTTTGTTTTTTTTAATATGGATGAAAGCTATATTGAACAAGCAAAAACATATCCTCCACAAAATCCTGTTCATTATGCCACACCCACAATTAGACATATAATTCCCGGCCATAGTTTAACCTGTCACGGTATTTAAGAAGAAAATGACTTCTCATCAAAAATTTCATCGCATCAAAATCATTTGAGGTTGAAATAAATAAAACGCCAAGTTAATTTTATGTATTCTTTGCATGCATCTATGAAGGCCAAAAAAATGAATGCAAGTAGGGAAAATAAGCAGGAGTCACACGATTTATATTCACATTTTCTTGCTTATATATATTGTCTAGCTCTAACCATAATTTATCCGGGTTACATAATTCGTCGCGGCTACAGACCAGAAAGTAGAGTGCAATTTTATTATTTATAATTTGAAGATCTTTAAGACTAATGATAAAAACTCTAAGATGTTGGAGGATCCTGAATTATTCATTATGTAAAGTTTTGATTCTAGAACCTTCTGATGGGTGAGAAGAAGCAAGAGATTATCAAAAGACGGATCCATGATATTTCCTTTTGAAATTTCTAAAGACAAAAGAAAAAATCAATTTAATGTGACTAATTTTTGAATAATAGTTTTTTTTAATGTTTGAATAAATGCAATCTCAAAATAAAAATGAATTAAATAAATATTACATAATGCAAATTTAATTGCTAATTTTGGTTCACCTCAGGGTAATTTTATTAAAATACACCATAGAGGCAAATTGTTTGATTTTTTTATTTGTTTAAGGGCTCCCAAAAAAGATTATTTCTTGTGTAAGTTTAACTTGGAAAGATTGTGGATACACGATTGATTTAGATTGTTAAAGTAAAGGTCATCGGCAATGAACACATAATTATTTCCCTTTTAGTGAACACAATTATATGCACGCTTAAATCACCCTTCAACAGAAATTCATGAGTTCATCTAGTTAAATGCGGGCTCACTATGAAAATAAACGGTAGATATATTATTCATGTTATAAACGGAAGTTTATTAGGTAGATGTCCACTTTAGTAGGACCTCATTACTTGGACACCAAGTATGTAAACTTTATAAATAGAGTTCCAAACCTTTGTAAACATACACACATGAATAATAAATCTCTCTTCTTTTCTTCGTTTACTTTGTGTCTTCTTATCCTCTTATTCTATATCACAATACGTTATCACGCACGTAGCTGTACCAACTAAGATGTATTTGATAAGAAGCCCAAAGTATTTGATAAGAAGCCCAAAGTCGTGGAAGAAGTTGCCAGAGCCATAATAAAGAACATAATAAAATCAGTCATACAAGCAATATATATCTACTCATTAAAACCTCCTTAACCCCAACCTCCAACCACCTTATGCAAACACAACTTTTCCATGTTCATGTCCACAAACAAATCGACCGGATTACTAGAAATTTTTTTCTGGGGACACGACTCCTCGGTTAGAAAACTTCACCCATTCGGATGGAACAAACTCCACACACCGATAGCAAAAGGAGGACTAGGCATCAGGAATAGTAGCCATCACAATAAAGCTTTGTTCATCAAAAGACTATGGAATATTCACGATCAACCAAATTCCATATGCACTGGTATATACAAGGAAAAATACCTCCAATATCAACCAATTTTTCAAGGTACGCTCACCTTTACTTCTACTGCCAGCCCTCAATGGAAGCAAATGGCATCCCTTATTCCTTTTGTAAAACAACAGTTATTTAATTCTATAGGAAATGGTTTAGACACCCCCATCCAAGCTAATTGGATAACTCACTTTCCTAAACTTGATCCAACACATTGTTATCCTATCCAAATTGTAGCTGATATAATTGATCCTCTCGCTCATAATTGGCGACATGATCAGCTACACAATCTCCCACCTGATGCAATACAACATATTATCAATATCCACCTTCCCCTGAACAACGACCCAGATAAAATAATTTGGCCTCACTCGAAATCCGGAAAATATACCACTGCTTCGGGATACAACTGTTTAGTCCAACAAGATAGCCACACAACCACAAACCCCCTCCCAACCACCAAATTTTTATGGACCTTACCATGTCCTCCAAAAATTCAGCTTTTCTTGTGGAAAGCTATCAACGAAGGTTTACCAACCTTCGCTTTATTACACCATATCAACCTCACCAACTCAAACATGTGTCTCAGATGCAACTATGAACCAGAAACGGTAACACACATGCTTATTCATTGTCCTGTGGCAACAACGGCATGGACCAACCTTTTAAACCGCATACCAACAAACCATATTCAACATAACAACCAACCAATCTCTTTAAATAATCAAACTACCATATTGCATCTCCTACAAACTTCTACCGATAAAACCACCATCACCTCTTTCTGTTTTCTTTTCTGGACGCTATGGACAACCAGAAATGAACTTGTCTTCAACCAATCACAATATCAACAAGAAAACATCTTGAGGACAACACTAGCACAACAACAAGAATTTGAATGGGCAAGAAAAATCTCACTACCAGTGCTACCTGGAGATCCATATCCCAAGATTGCAGTAATCATCACAAAATTTTTTTTACAATCATTCAAGTTGGATGGTGTAATCCAGATTTAGGTTGGATAAAAATAAGTACAAATGGGACTACTAGAGGCCATCCAGGTATGGCAGGAGAGAGATTCATTTGCAGGGACTCGAATGCTCAAACCATTTTGGCTCTTGCACAACCTCTAGGTTTAACTACTGCACTGACGACAGAGACTTGGGCAGCTGTAATAGCAACCAGAATAGCGATGGAAAGACAATGGCCAAGACTGATAATTGAAACACTCTGAGAATCTCATGCGCTTTATAAAAACATCAGAGGAAGCTCCTTGGTATGTCTCTCAGATGATTGAAGAGATCAGACAAAGAATGCACCACATACCTTACTGCCATATTCAACACAAGTATAGAGAAGGCAACCAAGCAGCGGATGGTATAGCAAACTTTGCAGCAGATAGAAGCGAAGAGGGGAACTATTCGACAACGATATAGGACCAAGCGAATCCGCCTTTTCTTAATCAAATACTATTTAATGACCCTAGGAGAATTACTTTCCCCGTGTAATCTCTAGTTAGTTTCTTTTAATATATTCATGCTTCAAAAAAAAATCTACTCTTATGTTTTCCGTTATTGATTTTAATATTTTTACTTTCGTGATGTACATGGCATGATTTTTCCACTTCTGATCATTTTTTTTCCATCCCATGGAGACTATGTAGAAGCAAAATCCAATATGACGGATGGTGACAACATTAATTCGTATATAGATGTTGCAATCCGTCTTACACTAACGCTTGGTTTTTATTTGCTATCTGTATTTTTTGTTTTCCTTTTCTTGTACATACGATTTCCATTGATATACCAGTTTGGTCATGGAATCATGGTACTGGCTTATTTGGTCTTGATAACCAAAATCAATCGATAATTTTTTATTAATTTTTTCTTTTCTTTTGCATCCATCTTAGAATGATGTGATGAGTAAGATTGATGTTACCATAAAAGAAAGCAACCTGATTGGTGTTGGTAATTCTCCATCGTATCTATAAGATGGGAGAATATACATTGGCATATATTTTATTTTTTCCAATAGGCCTAATACCGGTAATCAATAGTTTGATTTTTTTTCTCTCTCTTCTATTTTATTTATGGAGATGTAGTTGCAGGAAATCCTACACTACACCCCTCGTATGATTTTATTATTAATCAACTCATTTTAGGTTTAAACTCTTTATTTTATTAAACAATCTTTAAATATTTTTACAAGAAAAGATAAAGAAATCAAGAATGATCTATGTTCTAGACTTTCTCTCTCATGTTTACTTGTTTCTTACTCAAAAAAGATCTCCCTCATCTTTACAACTTGAACGACTATTTATAGGGAAATACATTGTGGATGACAGCTAATCTGTCCTTTATTTTCGGATATGGCTTGCGACATTCTCGCAACCTTACAAATGTTAATTTCGCAAGCTCTCTAATTTTCGCAGGACTATCACATCTTTCTCGTGATCCTAGCTGACGTCGTTTGTTATATTCTTCCTGAAATTGTTCTGCGACGCTATTGTGTTGTGCCTTTGATAATTTCGCTGAGATATTGTTGCGAAATTCTGATCCTACATCTTGCCTCTTCTCATATCTTCTCTGCGAAGTAGAGAATGATGTGAAAAATGCCGCAGCTGTTCTCCTCTTCATATTCTGCATTTATCACACGTATTCTTTCCTTCATTTATTTCTCGACACGTCTTTTGTAACCGTTGCTTTTTAACCGCTTATATCTTTCCGTATTAATCGTGTTTATTTTCTCGAGGAGAAATTCCCTCTATATATATTCATTCCCACTCTCTTTTTCTTTCTTTTTATTTTCTCTGCAACTTCATCGTTCTTCTGCAAATTCCATTATTACAATTTTTCTTCTTTCTTCTTCAATCTTTTAAGTTCTTCTTCATCTTCATACTAGGTCTTCATAGTTCGTAATTTTCTTTGATAAAATCTCCCTGCTATTATTTTTCATGGATTCATCAAGGTTAGTCTTCTCTTTTCTTCTTTATGAGTTTTGCTGAGATTGATATATTTGAATTTGATCTTGTTTATTTCCTTATTTGATGTTGTTTATGTGATTCCCATACTCTTGTTATTTCAGCAAAAGCGGCTCCAACACTAAATTTACAGTTCAGAACCCTAACATTCCCAAATCACAGCATAAGGTTGTCGCACATAAAAGAAAGTCTGTGAATGAGAAGGTAGTAAGAAACACTATCTTTTTCTAATAACAATATTGTTGCCTCTGTTTCTTATATGGATTGTAATTCGCAGGGTGATAATGATCTTAATAAACCTCTCAAGAAATCTCGCCACCTTAAAACTGTTCCAACTTCTGTTCCCTTCCACCTACTCATTTCTTCCAAATCTCCTGCGACATCTTTGCAAGATAAACCTTTATCTCCAATTCGCGAAAATGCTGCCTCTGACTACATTTCTTCAGCTGATCTTTCTATGATTAAAATCCCCCTTGTGGATCCTTCTGCGAAAGAAACCTCTTCTCTTCCCATTGAGAATATTTCTCAACCTTCTATCTCTACCAGTTCTCTACCCAAATCTCTTCCTCTTTCGAAAGAAACCGTGGAAGGGATAGATATTGCTTTCAAAGTTTTATCTGAAATTCTGGATGATGGCAAGAAGTCTTCTACCGATCCTATCAAGTCTAATGTTTGCGGAATTCTGAGTAAGCATTTGGGTTCTGACAGAGCTGCTTCGTAGACAACTTTAGAAAAATAATGTAATGCTCTTCGTCTTGAAAATCAGAAGCTTCATAATGTTTTGCTGGATCGTGACAATCTTCGCAAGAAGAATGATGAATTGAGAGGTATGATTTTCTTATCTATGTCTTTAATTTTCCTTTTCGATGGTTTTATCCTTCCCATGTTTAATTATCCTTGAAATCCCTCTTTCGCATGTTAAGCATTAAACCAGAAACGAATAATGGAGAGATATCAATTTGAATCTGTTGTTGAAGAAGCCCGTGTTGATAAAGAAATCTTGATGGATCAATATAACCAATTAGATAACCTCTATTCATATTATCTTGATCAGATAAATAATCTTACCAATGAAAATACCCAATTAGTTCAAAGACAAGATCTATTAAGTAATGAAGTATCTCGTCTTTCTTATTCTTTAACTAAAGCTAATTTAGGGATGGAAACTTTATCAGATGAGAATAAAACCTTATCTCAAGAGAAGCGAACTTATTTAAACAAGATGGCGATATCTTCGCAACAACTTAGTATTCTCCAAAAAGTATGTGCTGACCAAGAGCAATCTCTTCGCTCTTTGAGAAATGAACTTAAAGAAGTAACGTAGTCATCTATAGCTGAAAGAGATACACTCATTCAAGGTAGAATATCTTTAAGTGTAAAGGCGAATCAACTTAAAGAACAGTATTCCAAATTAGAAGAATCTTATTCTTCTCTTGCGAAGAAAAATGTCTTTCTTATTTCTAAAGAGAAAAATCTTCAGTCTCGACTTAAAGGTTTAGTTGGAGATAAGTTTGATGACGTAATGGATCGTTGGGAGAATAGTTGTCTGTCTTTGATTCAACACCTTATTTCGCAAAAGGAAGGTAGTCATAATAGTTTGACTGCCTTAATTATCTTTTCTTTGTCATATCTCTCTGAACTCCTTATATTAATGAAATTTTGTATTCTATCTTTCGCAGAGTCTGAGAAGAATCTTCAATCTTCTATTTCTGTTTTGGATGCTAAATATGCCAAAATTCGCAAAGAAAATGCATTGCTTGTCTCTACTATTACTGGTTCTCGTGATCGAGCGGAAAAAAGACTTGATTATCTTGCTTATTTTAAGGATATTCAAGATAGGAATCATCAGAGAGCACTTCTTCGCCAAGTTCATCTCCGGGCTGAAGTCTTTGTAAATGACATTTTATTATCCAACTCTTTTCCTCCTACATCAAGATCCTCTAGAAGTAGATGACGATGAAGTTCCTCGTCCTGCTGATAGTGATTATGATTACGAAAGCGGTGCAGAGGATAATTTCTTGGAAGATGAAGAAGAGGTTCCTTCTAAAGAAGTATCTGCTGGTGTTAATCAGAATGAGAAAGAAATTTCTCCTGAAGAAGTAATTGCTGGCGATAATCAAGATGCTAGTCATGGCGAAGATCAAAACCGAAATGAAGGAGAGGCTTGCGAGAATATTGGCGAAGAAATTTTGTCATCTCCTGCTACTGAAATTAACATTGAATCTTGAGCTCTCTATCTAGATTTGTCTTCTTGAATTGTCTTATTTTTATCACTTTTGCGAATTACACTTTTCTACCAACTTTGGAATCAACTTTTCTTTTAATATTTTGTTGATGAGAAAGATAATGCTTCTTGTGTATTGATTCCCATACTTGCCTCTCATTGTCTTTCTTGCAAAAAATAATCTGTTGCGAATACTTATAATTAATTTGTTTTATCATATGGTCTTATTTTGCCTTCCTAATTAAAGGTCTTATTATGCCACCTTTTGTCATTGCGACAAAATCGCAGGACGTCCTTGCACTTTCATGCAAAAACCCATTGATCTTGACTTAAATTTTTCTTATGTATTATGGCCTCTTCAGGAATGTTGCGACAATATGACAGGCCTAAATATTCTTGCGAAAATAAAGCCCCATGACATTGCCGTCTTGCGACGAAATCGCAGGACGTCTTCGCACTTTCATGCGAAAACCAATTGATCTCGTCTTATCTTTTTCTTTTGTATTATTTCCTCTTCAGGATTGTTGCACAAATATGACAAGCCTTAATATCCTTGCGAATAAAAATCCTCATGACATTTGCGTCTTAAGACATTTATCAGCTCCCTAATGGAGGGTGCCGCCCTTATCTCCCCCCTGGTTGCCCCTTCAAGGAGGCGTACTTCTACCATACAAGGTTAGATCCTCCCATCCAGTCTTAACAACAACCAGTTGTTTTCGCAACCTCTTATCCATTTTACCTATAGCGCTTATGGTTACGAGACTGCACCCTAAGTGGGGTTTTCTTCAGGAAGAGTACAGTATGAGCCAAGACTTGTCAAGAATGGCAAGGACGCTTCAAACGCCCCCGGCACTCTTGACTCAACCGTGTACCTCGGCGCCTTGATCAGATTCTGCACTCCTTGGGAGAGTCCTTATTACCTTAGTCTCCCAACCTAAGTCATATGCTTAAGCTGAGAATCCAAGGTGCCTCTCCCGGATGGGCTTTATTGACCCCAAATCTCTATGACTCAGGTTCCGGTGGCGGTGTAGCCTTTCCCTGATCCATGCAATAGGTACCCCCTAATATGACGTACTTTAAGTCTTACATTTGCCTCTTGCGAAATTTCATTCGCGAACTAGGGTGTACACCATAAAGGTTCACCTCTTTCTTTTATGGCATTGTTCTGTAATTATCTCTGCGAAAATTTCGCACATTATGATCTTGTTTTGATATGAGTAATCTTGCAATTATTCTTTCAGATTCCATAACTTCTCAAAGCTTCTTACGGATAATATATTTTTAAATACAACCTGTTCCATGGTCTGTCCAATCTATGACCAACATTTCTTCCTTCTGGATTCATTAATCTATAAGCTCCTGTTCCAACTATTTCCTTAATGATGTAAGGTCCATCCCATTTTTTCGTTAATTTTCCACCATTTTGTCGCTGATATATTGGTGTTTCTCGCAGAACTAAATCTCCTAGTTGAAATTCGCGTACTTTGACACGTTTATTATATTCTCGAGCTAATCTTCGATGATAATTCTCCATATGTTGTAAAGCTTTTTCTCTTCTTTCTTCTAATTCATCAAGCTTGTTTACAATTAAGCCCGCACTAAGATTTTTCTCCCAAGCTTCTCTTTTTGTTGTCGGAATAACGAATCCTGTTGGTAACACCGCTTCAACTCCGTATGTTAAAAAAAAAGGTGACATTCCAGTAGCTTCTCTTCTAGTTGTATTATAAGCCCATACTGCATTATGTACTTGTTCGCACCATGCTCTGTGGTGTCCTTCCAATTTCTTCTTTAATATATCTGCAATTGTTTTATTTGTTGCTTCTACTTGCCCATTAGCTTGTGGATACAAAGGAGTTGACTTTCCACATTTTATTTTGAATGCATTAAGTAACATTTCTATATTCTTCCCCTCAAACTGTTTTCCATTATCAGATACCAACTGTGCAGGAATTCCAAATCTGCAAATGATATTTTCGAATATGAATGTAAAGATATCTTTGTCGCGAATATGTTGTACTGCCTTCACTTCTGTCCATTTTGTGAAATAATCTGTTGCGACTATTAAGTATCTTCTTTGTCCAGTTCCTGGTAAAAATGGCCCCACAATATCTAAGCCCCATTTTCCAAAGGGCCACACACTGGTTGAAGATGACAATGGTGCTTCTGGTGCATGTATTTTTTTTCCATGTCGCTGACAATCTTCGCAACGTCTTGATATTTGTTTTGCATCTTCATGCATGTATGGCCAGTAATAACCTTGCATTTTTGCTCTATGTGCCAAAGATCTTCCTCCACTATGATTGCCAGCGTCTCCACTATGTAGCATTTTCAGCACCTTTTCTCCTTTCTCTCGTGTCAAACATCTGAGTGATGGTCCACTAAAGGATTTTCGGTATAGCAACCCATCTCTTAATTCATAATTCGTTGCTCAGATCTTTAACTTGTGTGTTTCCAATCTATTTCTTGGTTTTTTTCCTTTCGCCAAATATGCATGAAGTTCCATTCTCCATTCTGCGACATTATTTATTTGTTCTTCTTTTTCATTATCTATTATCATCACATCCACATCTTCCTCTTCTTTATTGATTGATAGTGACAGAATTGTTTGTATTTTTATGCATCTTGCAGTTGGATCTGTCATCATGCTTGAGATGAAAGCAAAAGCATCTGCGAGTCTATTATCCTTTCTTGAAATGTGCCTCCATTTTATTTTTGGGATTTTCGCTGATAATTCTCCAACCAGCTTCTTGTATTTCTTCAAGGGTGGTTCATTTGTAGTATACTATCCTTTTATTTGGCACATAACTAGCTGCGAATCACTACTGATCCTTGCATTTTCTAGTTTCATTTCTATTGCGAATTTTAAGGCATGTATCACAACTTCATATTCTGTTTCATTATTAGTGGATGAAAATTCTAATTTGAATGAAAAATCCATCTTTATTCCTTCTGGCGAAATTAAAACAATTCCAACTCCATTTCCTTCTCCATTTGATGATCCATCTACCAATATTTCCCATATATTTGGTTATGTTAATAAATCTTTTGGTCTCCATGCTCTTCTTCTACATCCATCATTTCTTCTACTGCTTCATCTTCTTCTAAAGGAAATTCTTCCAAGAAATCCGCAACAACTTGTGATTTTGGTGAAGAAAAAATTTCATATTTAATATCAAAGTGGCCTACTTGTGCATTCCATCTCTCTATCCTTCCTGATCTTTTAGAATTCCTCATCACTGATTCAATTAGTACTTTTGTTAATACCTTTATCTTGTGTGCTTGAAAGTATATGCGGAGCTTAAATGATGCATCAACTAATGCTAAGATTAACTTTTCAATCTTTGAGTAATTCTTCTCAGCAGTAATGTAATAAATGGGTTTCTCCACTCCCGCGTCTACTCGCAATAACACAACACTTAATGCATGCGACGTTGTCGCAAGGTAGATCAATAATTCTTCTCCTGGTTCTGCTTTTTGTAAAATAGTTGTATTCATAAGATGTTTTTTGATTCCTTGAAAAGCCTTTTCACATTAATCACTCCATTTAAATTTTGCACCCTTCTTGAGTATATCGAAAAAAATATTTGCATTTGTCTGATGATCGCGAAATGAATCTCCCCAGCGAAGCTAGAAGCCCACTCAACTTCTGTACATCTTTTATTGTTGCTGGTGTTGGCATGTCACGAACTGCTTGTACTTTTTCTGGATCAACCTGTATTCCTTCCTTTGATACAATGTAGCCTAAAAATTTTCCCGATGCAACTCCAATAGTACACTTCTCATGATTCAATTTAATGTTATATTATCGCATTTGTTCAAAAATCTCCCTCAAATCTTGTACATGGTCTTTAGCTTCTTTACTAACATGTCATCCACGTATACTTCTAACGTCTTGTGTATCCATTTTGCGAACACCTTCTCTACCATTCTTTGGTATGTCGCTCCCGTATTTCACAAACCAAATGGCATTTTCGTGTAACAATATAAACCTCTAGGAGAAAAGAAAGAAGTATGTTCTTGATCTTCTTCAGCGAGAGGGATTTGGTTATACCCTTTGTATCCATCTAGAGATGATACCCTATCGTTTCCCGCTGCGGATTCTACCATTTGAGGAATATTTGGTAATGGAAAACTGTCTTTGGGGCAAGCTTTGTTAAAATCAGTGAAATCTATGCAAATCCTGATTCCTTTGTTTTTCTTTGGGACAATGACCATATTCGCTATCCATTCTGGGTATTTAGCTTCTCTTATGATTCCTGCATCAAGCATTTTCTGTAGTTCTTCTTCTATTTGGGAATGGTAAGTTGTTGCAATTTTTATTATTCTCTGTTTAAATGGTCTCATATTTTTGTTAATCTCCAACTTGTGACATGCAATTGATGGATCTATTCCCGGTATCTCATCCATGCTTCCTGCGAAAATATCTTTATATTCTCGCAACAAGTTAACAGTTCTTTCTTCTTCTTCCTTATCCATTTTGGTTCCAATTCTCAATATTAGAGGTTCCTCTATAGTCCCAACGTGTATTTATTTTGTTGGTTCTGTGGCAGTGTAACTGGGTTTAGGTTCTCCCATTGGTGTTGGTTCTTTTATTGTTTTCATAGGCTCTTCTCCTTCTTCCGAAATTTCGTTGGGTATTCCTTTGCTTTCTTTTGCCCTTATCATATATACTCTAAATTCTTCTTCTTTCTTTGCCTCCTTTGCCAATTTTCTGCGAAATTGTTTCTTTTTTGCTTGTCCTTCATAATGCTTTACTTCAATCTGATGACATAATTTCGTATTGTCAACATCTCCTCTGATTTCACTTATTCCATTTGGAGTGGGGAATTTAATACATTGATGCAACGTTGATACCACATCTTTTATCGCATGTATCCATGATCTTCCTAATAACATATTATATGGTGATTCCATATCCACTACGCACAATGTTACATGTGTTTCGATTTCTCCAAGTGGAATTCGTACCACTATCTCTCCTTTAGGTTTTGTTGTGGATTTTCCGAAGCCGTGAACAAAATATGTTGAACTGGACATTTCTTCATCTTTAAATCCCATTCCCCGGAATGCGTGAGAAAATATTATATCAACTGAACTTCCTGTATCGATTAAAGTTTTGTTCAACTTCCATTCTCCTGTGGATTTCATTGTTGTCTCCTTCTCTTTTCGTGTAATAGGCACTGTGATGACCAACGTAGATGTGTGGTTCAAATTTTCTTTTGGTATTTCTTCCGCCATGAATGCAATTTTTTGCTTTTCCCAATCTTTTAAGGGTGATGTTTTTTCTACCGCCATAACTTTCCTTCCTTCAAAATTTCGTTTATGTATTCTTCCTTTGATGTTTTCATGGAATTCATTAATCATCGTTTTTGTTATCATATTACACTCCAATCTTTTGCCATTTTCATTAATTCTATTCATCTTTCTTCTAACTTATTCACTGATTTATTTAATCACTTTCTTGACTTGAATATTCTCAATCAACAATCTTCAACTTTCGATCTTCAATCTCCCTGTTTCTAGCGCCATTATGTAGTTGCAGGAAATCCTACACTACACCCCTCGTATGATTTTATTATTAATCAACTCATTTTAGGTTTAAACTCTTTATTTTATTGAACAATCTTTGAATATAGATGTTGCAATCCGTCTTACACTAACGCTTGGTTTTTATTTGCTATCTGTATTTTTTGTTTTCCTTTTCTTGTACATACGATTTCCATTGATATACCAGTTTGGTCATGGAATCATGGTACTGGCTTATTTGGTCTTGATAACCAAAATCAATCGATAATTTTTTATTAATTTTTTCTTTTCTTTTGCATCCATCTTAGAATGATGTGATGAGTAAGATTGATGTTACCATAAAAAAGAAAGCAACCTAATTGGTGTTGGTAATTCTCCATCGTATCTATAAGATGGGAGAATATACATTGGGATATATTTTATTTTTGCCAATAGGCCTAATACCGGTAATCAATAGTTTGATTTTTTTCTCTCTCTTCTATTTTATTTATGGAGATGTAGTTGCAGGAAATCCTACACTACACCCCTCGTATGATTTTATTATTAATCAACTCATTTTAGGTTTAAACTCTTTATTTTATTAAACAATCTTTGAATATTTTTACAAGAAAAGATAAAGAAATCAAGAATGATCTCTGTTCTAGACTTTCTCTCTCCTGTTTACTTGTTTCTTACTCAAAAAAGATCTCCCTCATCTTTACAACTTGAACGACTATTTATAGGGAAATACATAGTGGATGACAGCTAATCTGTCCTTTATTTTCGGATATGGCTTGCGACATTATCGCAACCTTACAAATGTTAATTTCGCAAGCTCTCTAATTTTCGCAGGACTATCACATCTTTCTCATGATCCTAACTGACATCGTTTGTTATATTCTTCCTGAAATTGTTCCGCGACGCTATTGTGCTGTGCCTTTGATAATTTCGCTGAGACATTATTGTTGCGAGATTCTGATCCTATATGAGAAAAGAAGAAAAACAAATCCATCGAAAGATGGTTACGGTTTTTATTCCTTTAATGAGACCGTAATCACCAAGTATTAGCGTTATCGCAATTTAATTATTTTTACGGTAACCATTCACGTGCATGGTTGAAAAACCTCCGGCCAGTTAATATTGGTATCTTTGTCCATTGGATAATGATCATGTGAATCGCATTTGGTTTCTATTCTTTTACAGAAACCATTCTTTTACCACATGATGGATTTTCCATAACAAAAGACAATTTTTTTTCTTCAGTCGTTGATATGATTTTGGTATATCGTTTTACCAATCGGTATTAGTTTTCTCCATAAATTCTCTATAATGATATGTAAAATTGGCATTCTAAGTATTTTTAGCCAATTTTGGTTTTTGATTTCTATTCCTCCAGTGAAATCTTAATCAACCAAAAAGTATTTTTTTCTACATAGAAAAATGACTACGATTTCTTTATTTTCTCCAAAAGAAACATATCAACCAATTGGAATTCGTATTCTATCAGTACTATGAGGATTAGATATCATTATTATTATGGTATTAATAGTGCAAATACCAATAAAACGAGGCATTCTTAAGGGATATTGAACATTCTTTTTCTTCATGGTAACTCTCTAAAATTTAAAATAGTTCAACTTGTAGTTGGAATTGGACAATAAAGATCAAAGGGTGCGCACCCGGCTTGTTAGCCTATCTCATTAGTCTTTGTAATATATTGATCTTAAAATTAATTTATTTTGATGAAATAAAGTGTCCATAATTTCATTCTTAGGTGAATGGATATCTCGTCGGCCTTATAGGTCATTGGAGATTTGGGGATTTGGTTGCATATTTTGTACGCTTTTTGCTATAACAAATAAAATCCATGGTTGATGTCAATTTTGTATGTCAAGTAGACTGCAATACTATTTTATTTTTGGACAATTTTTTTATGCCTCTTGAAGTCAATATTAGTCGTCCATAAATTATTATGAGTATATGTCCTTGAGTAAATCGGATAATACTTTACGATTGTTTTTGTATATGAGACGAAAATATTTCCACCATAATCAGGGGAAGACTATACACCACTAGACGTTGGTGTTCATTAACTTACGAGTTATATCAATTTCCCTCCCATCATGATCAAATCGATTAAGGTTGTCATTATATGATTGGCGTGAAATTTCGCATTTTGCTTTTATAGAATCTTTTACCTCTTAAGAGGAAATCCAGTCACATCTAGCATATAAGTGGCGTTCTATAAGAGGCTACAAGTAGTTCTCCAATTGAGTCTACCAAATTATGATCACGTTCTCAAATTTAATATCTTCTCACTTGACAATGATGAGATTATAATGCTCGCGGGCGCTGGTACCAATTGATTGATTTTTTTTCTTCAAAGTATGCATACACTGGAAATTATGTGAGATCGTGATAAGCTAATATGATTGTCGAATATTCATTATGGTAGCTACTAATAATAAAGACGGTGGTTGTTAACCCCTCTGCAGAGGAATATCGACATATGTGATTGGTTGGCATACAATCCAATTAGGTTGGATTAATTTCTTGATTGATGCAATTTTGGATCCAAACTTAACACCTTAAACATGCCAAGACTATTAATTACAGGTTGGTGTAGCGATATTGCATCTTCATATGAGAAATATTTTCATTGTAAAAACGATTTGCGGGATTTATTTTTTTCTCAAACCCTTGGATTGGTTTAATAATTTTTCTCTTTATATGATGCATTTGTGTATGGGCTGTCGTAGGCACAACAAATTAATAAATATATTTCCCACTAAAGTAAATAACAAAGGGGGTTTTGGTTTAAAGAGTATAAATTAAAAGACAATAAAGAAAAGAGATGATCAAGGAATCCTTCGCCGTTACCAAGCGATAACTGGATTAATATACTTATTTATTGTTCGTAAGAACCATTCATCACCAACCATGGAATAACATCTAGCTCAGTGTTATCCCCAAAACTTCTTGTACCACGGATACGAAGGCTCTCCAATATCAGATTCTATTCAACTGAACCACCAAGTAGTAGCTCGCTCAAGGTGTAATCCAATGAATGCTTTAAGATTTGTAAATTAGGTTAATCCTAGTAGTTAAACTCTTAGCTCAAGGTTTACTTGCTGGTGTTTTTTTCACACACGATTCCTCCACAGAATCCCTCTGTAAGGTCTCGTGATTTCTACTTGTGTAGAGAGTTATTCAACGATTACTTATCTCCTAACTTCCACTAGCAACAGAAAAATCAATAGATCAATCTAGCGTGCACTCAAAATCAATCCAATAATCACTCATAAGCCCTAGATATGGTAAAAACAAACGATGATGATAAAAACTCTCAATAGGTTTGTATTATTAATAAAGCTTCATGCTTATAACATTGAATTCATCCTTAATCAACAAAGGATTTAACTACTCATATTACAAAGAAGATGAAGAATGGTGGTTTCCCCTTTTGATGTAGAACTTGTGATATGAGATGATAGATATCTTTTACATAACCTAATACATTTTTATAGGTTTACATTGCTTGGCTTCCAAGTATTTAGTTAGGTTTAAGAACCCGACCCGAAAATATGACCTAACGACTCCAAAGTGCCCTTAGGCCTTCCAAGGTGTGAATACACGTTTACCATTTGATAAGTTCGTGCATCCAGTCCGCAAACTTCAAATTCCAGCATATAGTTTTGGAAATAAGTTTGCGAACTCGGTTTGCAAACCCAGTTCGCGGACTTCATTGTCTTCGGTATTCAATAAAAACTGTTTTGGCCACAACTTCTTCATCCGAACTCGGAATGACCTAATTCTTTTTGAATTATTTTTATTTTTCAATTATATTCAAGATGATGAGGAGAAATCCTTAATTTGAATGAGTTAAGATCGGTCTTTGGACAAAGTCTTGATTTTGAGCGTTTTGCTCCTTTTCGTCGCACTTCTTCTACTTGTCTTGGACTTGGGAACTTGGATACTTGGAATACTTGTCTTCCTAACTATTTTCATCACTTTTTAGATCCTCTTTGGATGATTCACCTAATTGAGACAAATAAGAGAACACCAAAGTAATAATACGAAAATATGCAAGAATAATAACTAAAGCAAGTATGGAATGGACACTAAAATCATATGAATTATGCACTTATCAAATTCCCCCACTCTTATCTTTTGCTAGTCCTCGAGAAAACTAAATAAAACTAATCATAAATACAACAACTCCATGTCGTGAGGATACGATTACTCTTAGCATGAATAACATGCCTTTAAACCCCTAGGTGTCCCTAGTGGACGAGTTATAGTCTCGTGAGGGTTTAAAAGAGGTATACCCACAAAACCTACTCCAATCTCTCGCCTTGAAAGAACCACTAAGGATAGACACAAAGTAGAAAGCCAAATAATTAGCTTGCATATGTTCTTTAGATGCAAACATCCCACATACATTCCAATCATCACACATTAGCAATTACTTATGTGTGACATTCAACCTGTTTGCAAAACTCCACTAAGATAGTCATTGTACTTGTTGCAACATTTTTCACAACACTCGCATACTGAAATCACATGGATAGATAAGAAAGTGGAAATAGAAAAGTAAAGTGTGCAAATGTTGACTTAAGTGAAAGATGTTACCCACAATACTTGTATGAATGTCGTCAAAGGATATATATTTATAGCGCACTAGTTGAGAGAAGCACCCATTTAACTCGACCACATGATTATATACTCTAAGCGCATGTTCCTTTTCAACAAGTACATGATAGTTGCCTTGGATCCTGCACTCCACGCTTGCTTAGGCGACGAAGACAGGGACAACGTTTCACACATACTGCTATCAAAGTGTCCAGAACCTCATCAATAGTCTTTTTGACTTGCTATATAATGATGATATGGTTTTTGTTTTCATCGACTATGATTAGTCCGAAATTTCGGACCTATCATTTATTAGTAATGTCGATAAAATAAGAGGAGCCTTATTTATATATATATATATTTTTTGGATCACTCTTTACTCTTTACGAGTATAAGAAAATTGTCTTATGGGGCTTTTATATAAACTCAACCAACGATTACCTTGCTACAACATCCACGGAAATATCTGGATCCCACCAAATCACTTTAGAGAAACATAAAACTGCAAAAATAAAAAGAAAGTGATTCAGTAATGATTAATTGTGAGGATGACTCTTTCAAACGACTACCATATCTTAGTTTCGCATTCAATTATGAACGTATATATTTAAGGATTGAAATACATGGAACTTAATCTATAGCTTGAAGAATTGTTTCAACCTTAAAAGGTGTAGTGTGTCATCCAAAATAGCTCATAAGTAACTCCAAAATATGAAGTCTCAAGAATGCAAAAAATCAAAGAGTATGATTATTTGTTTTGTATGCAAACCAAACATGCTTAACTACTCCCCACACTTAAACTCAACATTGTCCTCAATGTTTAAAACCGAAAATTCTGATTTCTAACATAACAGCCCTGAAAAAATCGAAAACTGTACAAATGGGTAGGGAACTAGGAAAAACATCCTAATCTAAAGTTGTTCACCTACATCTTTTATATAACGTGTCAAAATTTCACAGTGTTTCGATAAACGGTCTGACTTTATGGCTTCCGTACTGGCTGACATGCAATCAGAAAAAGTTCTGGAAAAATTCCGAAACTCAAGTGTCCAGGCCTATCGCTCCAACTTAACAGACTCCGAATTCAAATTTTATTTTTGGAAAAGAAATTTATGTCTGTCCTCTTTAAAAGTTGGGGTCAACCACTCAAATCGGATTCCGTATGAAGTCTCGAGAGCTATTTTGGTAACAACTGCGCAGTCAGAATTTTCTGACGAGAATTCATCAAAACTTTCGTTATAGATATTGGACTTTGTAAAATCTAAGATGGGAATGAAAGATATGATATGAAAAACTAAGAAAATTAAAAACAAAAGGGATAAAGATAAAAAACCGATAGGTTGCCTCCCACACAGCGCTTGGTTTAACGGCGTCAACCTGACGTTATTGTTATCGTCCGTACACCAACTATCTGAAAATTTGGCAATCCTTCCAAATAACAATCTGCAATTCCATTAATAACTTCAAAATAAAATTAGCACAAAATATAGATATTGAAGCTATCACTTTATTGAAGTTTCCCCCATACTTAGTCCTTTCTACACTCGAAAGTGGATAGAGAACATAGAATTCGGGAACTTCAAAAGGTTCCTCAGCTTGGTGAACCTGCACAAGACTCGAATCAAACACATCAAGTGGTGGATACTTAGAAGCAAAATAATCTGTTAAAACTTTAGAAGCACACAACTCCAATCCTAAGTGAGTTATTTTCTTAAAAGTTGGGTTAACAACTCTTTCAGAAGCTACTTCGATTAGAGGAAAATGATCAATAGATATAGAATTATGCAAAGGATTAGACAAACCTTGTTTCGGATCCTCATTATTTATCTCCAGTGAATTATTTACCTCAAGTATATCGTGGTCCTCTATTGAACTATTATTAACTAGCTCAATTGGGTCTTCCACGACTTTAATCAATTTGGTTTCATTCTCAATCTTCATCTCTTAAACAATCTCGTCATCAGAATCCGAATCCTCTCCTAAAACGTCCAGTTCATTGATGCAACTCCTAATTTCTTCGTTTGAGTACGTGACACCATTTATAACAATAGATATGTCATACCCAAACTCCTCCTTTTGAATAGGCGAATGATCATTATTATGATCCAGAGTTGGGATAATCGTATCATTGTTGAAAGGACTTTCAAAAAATTGTTCATCTTCACCGGAATCTTCGTAATCCATAGGAATTTCAGAATCGTTTTGATTTTGAGGCTAAACTATTCCTCATTCCCACCTTCACTAAGTTGAGCAATTTGTATTTCTAAGTTCTCCGAACGCCTTTGAATTTCCTAAAGTTGCTCATATTGTTTATCTCCAATTGTATGGAGCCCTTGATGATGTTGTGCCATCGCTTGGAATTGGTCAAGACATTCATCAAAACCAACACCTTCACTCACCACACTATTTCCAGACCAAGTCTCCCCTTTTTGAATAGGTGAATGATCATAAAAACGACCAGGAGTTTGGTTAGATATATTGAAGTAAGATTCAGTTGACATATTGTTTTCCGCGCTTAGTTGATCATTGAGTGACTCCAATGTGGAAATACTGTCCTTTAAATAATACATAATCTGATCAAGCTTCTGCTCACGTTCATGAGATAAATGATTAGAAATGTGACTATCCTCCCATCCTTGTGATTTTCCACATACATACCCGTCATAAGGTTGTTGACATGTATGAAAATATCCATAAGGTTCCGTGGGATATTGATCATAGCTAAAAGATTGGTTTTGATTATACCCATAGGATGGTTGGTAGTTGTCATATGAATGCGATTGAAATCCATATTGATTACCACTGTTGTATTTGTAATCTTGTGCTCCGTACATGTTATTTACGTAAGGAAACATGACGATTCACAAGAAAAAGAAAATCAAAATAAAAATCTAAAAAAAATAAAAACAAGCTAAACAAATAACAAATCAATTAGCAACTGCTCCCCGGCAGCGACGCCAAAATTTATACGGGCTATCGTAGGCACAACAAATTAATAAATATATTTCCCACTAATTAACTGGTAATATAGCGGTAGTAAGTGATCGTTCCCACAGTGAGCTGTGTAATTGATAGGTTATTTGAAATAGCAAAATAAAGTAAATAACAAAGGGGGTTTTGGTTTAAAGAGTATAAATTAAAAGACAATAAAGAAAAGAGATGATCAAGGAATCCTTCGCCGTTACCAAGAGATAACTGGATTAATATACTTATCTATTGTTCGTAAGAACCATTCATCACCAACCGTGGAATAACAGCTATCTCAGTTTTATCCCCAAAACTTCTTGTACCACGGATACGGAGGCTCTCCAATATCAGATTCTATTCAACTGAACCACCAAGTAGTAGCTCACTCAAGGTGTAATCCAATGAATGCTTTAAGCTTTGTGAAATAGGTTAATCCCAGTATTTAAACTCTTAGCTCAAGGTTTACTTGCTGGTGTTGTTTTCACACACGATTCCTCCACAGAATCCCTCTGTAAGGTCTCGTGATTTCTACTTGTATAGAGAGTTATTCGAAGATTACTTATCTCCTAACTTCCACTAGCAATAGAACAATCAATAGATCAATCTAGCGTGCACTCCAAATCAATCCAATAATCACTCATAAACCCTATTAAAAAAACGATGATGATAAAAACTTTCAATAGGTTTGTATTATTAATAAAGCTTCACGCTTTAAACATTGAATGCATCCTTAATCAACAAAGGATTTAGCTACTCATATTACAAAGAAGATGAAGAATGGTGGTTTCCCCCTAAAGAGGAAACCCTAGATTTTGATGCAGAACTTGTGATATGAGATGATGGATATCTTTTACATAACCTAATACATTTTTATAGGTTTACATTGCTTGGATTCCAAGTATTTAGTTAGGTTTAAGAACCCGACCCGAAAATATGACCTAACGACTCCAAACGTTCCCTTAGGCCTTCCAAGGTGTGAATACACGTTTCCCATTTGATAAGTTCGCGTACCCAGTCCGCAAACTTCAAATTCCAGCAGATATTTTCGGAAATAAGTCTGCGAACTCGGTTTGCAAACCCAGTTCGCGGACTTCACTGTCTTCGGTATTCAATAAAAACTGTTTTGGCCACAACTTCTTCATCCGAACTCGGAATGACCTCATTATTTTGCATTCTTTTTATCTTTCAATTATCTTCAAGATGATGATGAGAAATCCTTAATTTGAATGAGTTAAGATCGGTCTTTGGCCTGAGTCTTGATTTTGAGCGTTTTGCTCCTTTTCGTCGCACTTCTTCTACTTGTATTGGACTTGGGCACTTGGATACTTGGAATACTTCTCTTCCTAACTCTTTTCAGCACTTTGTAGATTCTTTTTGGATGATTCACCTAATTGAGACAAATAATATAAAACCAAAGTAATAATACGAAAATATGCAAGAATAATAGCTAAAACAAGTATGAAATGGACACTAAAATCATATGAATTATGCACTTATCAATTTGGTGTGGTAGTCTTTGAATGACTCGTATGTATCCAAAGACCATATTCGTATTTTTAATCCTTGTAGGATTCAAATTATATTCTGGCAGCCACCTGACCCAATTATCAGGTTTAACAATCCTTTATAGGTTTCTTGAAGGGTCCTTAAAAACACAAAAATCCACGTTTTAGCAGCATAAATTCCATTTTCTTTCCTTTCTTAAATCTGCAGTTAGAATTATGCTATCATAATCTCGTCTTTAAGATAGACTAGAGTTATTATTTTGATGCTTATTGTTTAAAAACCTCATGTAGTGGGGTTAGCATCGATAAATACGTCAAAAGTTGTACTCTTTTCCCTTGGTTTCAGGTTTTGTCCCATGTGGTTTTACTGACAAGGTTTTAACGAGGCAACATCTCATTAACGTTTAAGTTTCTTTCAAAATGTTGATATTTATGCTCTTTTTCCTTCGCCCAAAATTTTTCCCATCAGGTTTTACTGGCAAGGTTTTAATAAGGCAATTTAATTCAACATGATGGTCATCCAAGGGGGAGTTGTATCAATTTTGGTTGTTTAGTGGATGCCCACATTTGATTAAACCAAATCAACTTAATCATCTCCTAAGAATTTGGATTTCCTTCTCACAAATACGAATTTTGTTCACGTATGATAAGGTATTCATATCTTGGAACTTTGTTGAAGAAACTACATCAACTATTTATGCAAATCATCTCCAAGAAATTAGCAATCCATGACACAAGTACTTAATGTATTGAAAGAAACATGAAGACTCGAGAACATTACTATTAAAAGACTAACGCAAAAGAATACTTCATCAACTGGCAGATTTCTCACGAAAGCTTTGCTGTCTCCAGCATTCAAGAAATTCGTTTATCGAAATTGTCGACTCGAAGATTTGCAAGACAAGATTTAAATGAAGTATTTATCAGGGGGAGAATCATAGTAAAAGGTATTTTACTGGACTATCACGTTGTACTCTTTTTCCTTCGTCAAGGTTTTGACCCATTGGGTTTTCCTTGTCAAGGTTTTAACGAGGAAACATATGCATGTCCAACGTATAAGTTTTAATTTTATAGATACGCTATTTAGGATCGTTGAACTTCATGATAATCACACAATAAAATATGGAAAAATAGGTTTATACGGAATACCTGGGATCGCAAATCCATCATACGTCGATCATCTTTGGAGCAAGGATAATACCTTGTGGAGGTCATGGTTTCTCTCTCTTGACCTTAGCTGTAATGAGTGGTAGTTTCTTGGACACAATAGTGATGAATATTGTTTCTCTTTTATAGGTAGAGAGAGTACCAAGTTCCTATGGTTTTAGTATTGGACTTTAGATCTCGACCGTCCATCAAGGAAGAGCATAAATAGGATACTAACTCCTTATATAAATCATGGATTATATATTTAGCAATATCCTAAATATAACCAGATTCTCACATGGGCCCAATAGAGATAATTATCATATAAGAAATTATCTTACATTCTCCCACTGGTCCATGTGATAACCTAAAAATGGTTAATTGCAGGAAACATAAGGTGCGCCTAATTGCTAAATAATAACTTTAGTGGTTAACGTAATACCTTGATCAAATAAGCTATTCATGCGAGTCATAGCGGTTGCACATTGTCTTGTTATCAACATGTTCCCTTCCATGTACCACAACATGAGTACCTTGCTCAACTAGGCCTTAAATAGGAGTATCATAATGGTCCAGTGATGTCTTTGAGTCTGTTAACATTCATCCATTCACATAAATGTATACTAACCATGGATACAGAAATAATTCAGAATAACATTAAGAGCTCAATCAGTTTTCAAAAAATAAGCACATAAATTAGCTGAATTCAATAATAATTACTCCCACAGACCTGAGATTTTAATCTTTTCTTAAGAGGTCTTAAAAGGTAATTATTCATAAAGTGCATCTCCGAATGCAATTGTGCTTAAGCGATACATGAACAACTATTGTTTCTGAATTTCCTAATTTACACATATATACTCGAGGTTCATGTGTTTTGTTCCCTTCGTATACATATCGTGCTTTAATGCTGCGAAGCTAAGACGATAAATTTCAGCAATGTAGAGACAAACCTTAAGTCTCTAAATATCGCAGTCATAAATATTCAAACTCAATTGTGGGACTAGTATTAATGGATTCTTCCTTTATAGAATCCATATATCCACCAAAAATTGAAGTTTAAAAATCCAATTAACTCTAATTGGATAAGTTAAATATTGTAAGACATAATTCAAGATTAGTATCTCAAAATTATTGATAACTTTCCAGTAATTTGTTCTTCGATTCTTTAGGCATTTAGTTAACATATCAACAACTTCTTATAAGTTTCATATCAGAATTAAGACGTAATGAAGATTAAATTTATATCTTCTATCCAACATGAAATAAAATCTGTTAAATATGTTATTATCTCAAAATTCCTTGAATATTCGATATATGCCTTATATGAGAGCTTTAGTAATCCATATGATATTTACTATCACATGGTAAGCTTCATTGATATATCCTTTATTTCAAAAAATATAGAGATATTCATAAAGTCAAGATCACTACTCGTAGGTAGTATGTCTTAACATACAAGACCAAGAGTATGAATTTCTCCCACTGATCTTGAGGTATATGCATAAATCTGTAATAATTTCATCCAAAACTTGAAACATTTATAGTTTTGTTGAATTTCGTATACCATTATGGGAGGCTGCTTAAATTTCATACTTTGATTTCTAAAATTTGTGGACTAAAATTTATCATTAATAAAGGCTATTTTCACATTTAATTAGTGCAACTCTTAGGTCATCCTGAGCTGCTAATAATACTATGATAATTCTGAATAAGTCTTTCTTTGACACGAGAGAAAAACTTATTTATAATCAATGCATCGTTTCAAAGTAAAATCTTTGGCAATAACTCTTGCTTTATACCATTTAAAATTGTTATTACAGTCGTATTAGTTCAGAAAGACCCACTTTCATACAACTGATTTGTGTCTTCCGAGCAATTAAACAATATCCGAGACTTGACTTTCAACCAATGATTTTTGCTCACATAGCATCAATCCATTAATCAAAATTATTACACATAATATTTGTGAACCGAAAACCGAGTCTTTGCCATTCCATATCAATATGTAATAAATTCTTGTAAGAAAATCACTGAAACAACATGAATAACTTCCTTTCAATCTCTGTTGAGACCTTCTTAATGCTGGTTCCTGCTGTTATAAAAAAAATTCTTTATTAGCAGTAGTTATAGTATGGAGTATTAGATCAGTAATTTGTGGTCTTTCATTATCTAACATTCTGATAATGAGAAGATTCACAATATCTGTAGAAATCTTAAATAAAGGGATCATTATCATGATTTCTTGAACAGATATATCCACGTATTCCCATTGATTATGCCATCATTAACGAATTTATATTTTCGGTTTCAATAAGTCTCATACTACGGTTAGAACGTTAAAGAATACCATTTGGATTATTTAGGAAAACCAATGAACCAATAATAGTTTCCAAATCCAATTTTCATTCTTTGGAATGTAATCCCTCACCTCCAACTAAATAACCATAACTTAAAGGTGATTTAAACTAGGTTTTCAGCCATTCTAGTCCAAAGTGTGTCTTTGAAACTGCTTTACTCGGAAATCTATTTAAATTACACAGTTGTTGAAAGAACATACATTCACTGATATATGGTTATTATGCATAACTCATCATGCTTCTAACCATAAAAGTATGATTTTGCCTTTTGTTATACAACATTATGCCAAGGATAAGTTGGCCTTGTGTATTGAGCAACAAATCCAAACTTTTGGAGATACTACGTAAAAGATTTAGGATACTATCCTGTTTTTTCATACCTTTCACAATATTCACCACCTTTATCAGACTTTATGATTTTCACTTTCTCTATAATTGCCTCTCAATTTCAATAATGAATGTTCGAGAAAACAATCACGGATTGAGATTCATAATGCAATTGATAGATGTACACAGTAACGCAAAAAATCACCAGGTGATAAACAATTTTATCTTCCAAAAAATGGATCATTAAAAGTCTACAAAATAATCATAATCAACAATTAATAAGAACAAAAGCTGAAATTTATAATAGAGATTAATGACAATTTAGCTTACAATAGTTTCATACCTTCAATAAGATTCTCCTGTGGGTAAAACCTTATCAAGGAACAATGTGAGACATGAAAAACATCAGTACATATTTTACCTTCTCATACACACAACATTATGTTTGTTTAATACCACAACTAGAATCACCTGTGGGAGAATCTCGTCCTATCATGTATTAACAAACTCAAATAATTCTAATGTTCAACCTAATACATCGGAATAATAGTCACTTGTGGGTAGCTATTATTTTACATGTATATGAAACATTTAGATAAACTTAATGCTTGTTTAAGCGTGTGAACCGAAACTACTTGTGAGAAGCATTGTTCTAACCGTTAAGTCAAACGAAAAGGATTCAAAATATACCATACTTACAAGATAAGAGTTTAGTATAACTGTGGTGATAACTAAACAATCCAGCAAATATGTACACTGCAAATATCACACTAGCTTTCCTTGTGACATTGCATGGTCCTAATCAATGATATGGACATCCTTGATCTGATCATAAAATTAGTCGATTATAAACAATTATGAGTAACCCTGAAACATTAATCATAAGCATTTATTCAAAATCATGTCATATATAATTTGTGAAAATGTCCAACACCCTTTAATTAAAAAAAATATCCGAACGTGATGAACCTTTCATAAACCAAAATCGAGTATTAAGCAAGTCTATAAGTATAACTCAATAATAAAATTTCGTTGAAGGAAGTTATTTGATGCATCACTAGCTAAATTCGATACTAGTTTTAAGGATTAAAATAAATAAAGGTTATAGTGTAGATAATGATCTTCACAAATATAAGAAATAACCCCAAAACAATAATTCTTTATTTCTTCTTTAAAAAATGCACCGAGCTTTAGACTTAAATAACATATTTAATTACGCATTTAAAATATAAAATCCATTATGGGTTACTCAATTCTATATTAAGAATTTAAAATTTTTAAATAAGCATTTTAAAGAAAGTATGTACCAAAAATCATGTGGCGTTTACTTAATCATGATTTTATTTGAATGTGTCTATCAAAAATGGTCAAAAGAAAAATTAAACATAATGACACTAGACACCCTCAAGATTTAAATCAATTCATATCCATAATGTATGATCAACAATCATATAAGTCAGTGTTTTCTTGAATATGTGAACTCCAATTTCATGTGGGTAAATTTTGTTCTGATATATGTAAGAAAAACAAAATTACAAGCATTTGAAAAAATTGTGATCATGAACAAAAGTGATTTGACATCACTGTGGTGACAGCCAATCGACTAAAATAATGTCATTATCGCATGATGTCGATAACTGCAAAACCTACACTTTACGGTTTGCAAATTCATGCTTATAATAACATTATGATTATACTGAGATATAACACTCTAGTATCACTGTGGTGATAACTAATGTAGGATCAAAATCTCGCAGCGATAATATTTCAGCGACATTATCAACAACACAATACAACAACGTCGCAAAACAATTTCAGGAAGAATATAATAAATGACGTCAGCTAAGATCACGAGAAAGATGTGATAGTCCTGCGAAAATTGAAGAGCTTGCGAAATTAATATTTGTAAGGTTGCGAGAATGTCGCAGATCATACCCGAAAATAAAGGACAGATTAGCTGTCATCCACTATGTATTTCCCTATCAATAGTCGTTCAAGTTGTAAAGAAAAGAGAGAGATATTTTTTGAGTAAGAAACAAGTAAATATGAGAGAGAAAGTCTAGAGCAGAGGTGGTTCTTGATTTCTTTATCTTTTCTAGTAAGAACATTCAAAGATTGATCAATAAAATTAAGAGTGAAAATCTAAAAATGAGTTGATTAATAATGAAATCATATGAGGGGTGTAGTTAAAAACAAGATATTATCCGTAAGAAGCTTTGAGAAGTTATGGATTCTGAAAGAATAATTGCAAGACTATTCATATCAAAACAAGACCATGATGTGCGAAATTTTCGTAGAGATAATCACAAAATAATGACATAAAAGAAAGGGGAAAACCTTTATGACGTACACCCTAGTTCGCGAATAAAATTTCGCAAGAGGCAAATGTAAGACCTAAAGTACGTCATATTAGGGGGTACCTATTGCATGGCTCAGGGAAAGGCTACACCGCCACCGGAACCTGAGTCATGGAGATTTGGGGTCAATAAAGCCCATCCGGGAGAGGCACCTTGGATTCTCAGCTTAAGCATATGACTTGGGTTGGGCGACTAAGGTAATAAGGACTCTCCCAAGGAGTGAAGATCTGATCAAGGCGCCGAGGTACACGGTTGAGTCAAGAGTGCCAGGGACGTTTGAAGCGTACCTTGCCATTCTTGACAAGTCTCGGCTTATACTGCACTCGGCCCGAAGAAAACCCCACTTAGGGTGCAGTCTCGTAACCATAAACCCTATAGGTAAAAGGGATAAAAGGCTGCGAAAACAGCTGGTTGTTGTTAAGACTGGATGGGAGGAGCTAACCTTGTATGGTATAAGTACGCCTCCTTGAAGGGGCAACCAGGGGGAAGATAAGGGCGGCACCCTACATTAGGGAGCTGATAAGTGTCTTAAGACGCAAATGTCATGAGGCTTTCTATTCGCAAGAATATTAAGGCTTGTCATATTTGTGCAACAATCCTGAAGAGGCAATAATACAAGAGAAAAGATAAGACGAGATCAATGGGTTTTCGCATGAAAGTGCCAAGACGTCCTGCGATTTCGTCGCAAGACGGCAATGTCATGGGACTTTATTTTCGCAAGAATATTTAGGCCTGTCATATTGTCGCAACATTCCTGAGGAGGCCATAATACAAAAGAAAAAGTTAAGGCAAGATCAATGGGTTTTTGCATGAAAGTGCAAGGACGTCCTGCGATTTTTTCGCAATGACAAGAGGTGGCATAATAAGACCTTTAATTAGGAAGGCAAAATAAGACCACATGATAAAAAAAATATTTATAAGTATTCGTAACAGATTATTTTTTGCAAGAAAGATAATGAGAGGAAAGTATGGTAATCAATACACAAGGAGCATTATCTTTCTCATCAACAAAATATTAAAAGGAAAAGTTGATTCCAAAGTTAGTTGAAAAATGTAACTCGCAAAAGTGATAAAAATAAGACAATTCAAGAAGACAAAGCTAGATAAGAAACTCAAGCTTCAGTATTAATTCTAGTAGCAAGAGATAACATAAATTCTTCGCCAATATTCTCATTATCGCAAGCTTCTCCTTCATTTCGGTTCTGATCTTCGCCTTGACTAGCATCTTGATTATCACCAGCAATAACTTCTTCAGGAGAAATTTCTTTTTCATTTTGATTAACACCAACATATGCTTCTTTAGAAGGAATTTCTTCTTCATCTTCCAAGAAATTATCCTCTGCACCGCTTTCGTAATCATAATCACTATCAGCAGGACGAGGAACTTCATCATCATCTACTTCTAAAGGTTCAATTGATGTAGGAGGAAGAGATTTGGACAATAAAATGTCATTTACAAGGACTTCAGCCCGAAGATGAACTTGACGAAGAAGTGCTCTCTGATGATTCCTATCTTGAATATCCTTAAAATAAGCAAGATAATCAAGTTTTCTTTATGCTCGGTCGTGAGAACCAGTAAGGGCAGAGACGAGCAATGCATTTTCTTTGCGAATTTTGGCATATTTAGCCTCCAAAACAGAAATAGAAGAATGAAGATTCTTCTCAGACTCTGCGAAATATAGAATACAAAATTTCATTAAGATGAAGAACTCAGAAAGATATGACAAAGAAAAGATAATTAAGGAAGTCAAACTATTATGACTACCTTCCTTTTGCGAAATAAGTTGTTGAATCAAGGACAAACAACTATTTTCCCAACGGTCCATTGCGTCATCAAATTTATCTCCAACTAAACCTCTAAGTCGAGATTAAAGATTTTTCTCTTTAGAAATAAGAAAGGCATTTTTCTTCGCAAGAGAAGAATAAGATTCTTCTAATTTGGAATATTGTTCTTTAAGCTGATTCGCCTTTACACTTAAAGCTATTCTACCTTGAATGAGTGTATCTCTTTCAGCGATAGATGACTCTGTTACTTCTTTAAGTTCATTTCTCAAAGAGTGAAAAGATTGCTCTAGGTCATCACATACTTTTTGAAGAATACTAAGTTGTTGCGAAGATATCGCCGTCTTGTTTAAATAAGTTCGCTTCTCCTGAGATAAGGTTTTATTCTCATCTGATAAAGCTTCCATCCCTAAATTAACTTTAGTTAAAGAATAAGAAAGGCGAGATACTTCATTACTTAATAAATCTTGTCTTTGAACTAATTGGGTATTTTCATTGGTAAGATTATTTATATGATCAAGAGAATATGAATAGAGGTTATCTAATTGGTTATATTGATCCATCAAGATTTCTTTATCAACACGGGCTTCTTCAACAACAGATTCAAATTGATATCTCTCCGTTATTCGTTTCTGGTTTAAAGCTTAACATGCGAAAGAGGGATTTCAAGATTAATTAAATATGGGAAGGATAAAACCATTAAAAAGGAAAATTAAAGACACGGATAAGAAAATCATACCTCTCAATTCATCATTCTTCTTGCGAAGATTTTCACGATCCAGCAAAACATTCTGAAGCTTTTGATTTTCGAGACGAAGAGCATTACATTCTTTTTCCAAAGCTGTCTGCGAAGCAGCTCTGTCAGAACCTAAATGCTTGCTCAAAATTTCGCAAACATTAGACTTGATAGGATCAATAGAAGACTTCTTGACATCATCCAGGACTTCAGATAAAACTTTGAAGGCAATATCTATCCCTTCCACGGTTTCTTTCGAAAGAGGAAGAGACTTAGGTGGAGAACTGGTAGTGATAGAAGGTTGAGAAACATTCTCAATGGGAAGAGAAGAGGTTTCATTCACAGAAGGATCAACAAGGGGGGTTTCAATCATTGAAAGGTCAGCTGAAGAAATGAAGTCCGAGGAAGCTTTTTCGCGAATTGGAGATAAAGGTTTATCTTGCGAAGATGTCGCAGGAGATTTAGAAGAGATGAGTAAGTGGAAGGGAACCGAAGTTGGAACAGTTTTAAGGTGGCGATATTTCTTGAGAGGTTTATTGACATCTTTATCACCCTGCGAATTATAATCCAGATAAGAAACAGAGGCAACAATATTGTTATTAGAAAAGGATAGTGTTTCTTACTACCTTCTCATTCGCAGACTTTCTTTTATGCGCAACAACCTTATGCTGCGATTTGGGAATGTTAGGGTTCTGAACTGTAAATCTAGTGTTGGAGGCGCTTTTGCTGAAGTAACAAGAGTATGGGAATCACATAAACAACATCAAATAAGGCAATAAATAAGATCAATTTCAACAAAACCCATAAAGAAGAAAAAAGAAAACTAACCTTGATGAATCCATGAAAAACAATAGCAGGGAGATTGTTTCGAAGAAAATTACGAATGATGAAGATTTGCAGAAGAAATAGTATGAAGATGAAGAAGAACTTAAAAAGATTGAAGAAGAAAGAAGAAAAGTTGCAATAATGAATTTGCAGAAGAACGATGAAGTTGCAGAGAAAATAAAAAGAAAGAAAAAGAGAGTGAGAAGGAATATATACAGAGGGAATTTCTCCTCGATAAAATAAACACGATTAATACGGAAAGATATAAGCGGTTAAAAAGCAACGGTTACAAAAGACGTGTCAAGAAATAGATGGAAGAAAGAATACGTGTGATAAATGCATAATATAAAGAGGAGAACAGCTGCGGCATTTCTCACATCATTCTCTACTTCGCAGAAAAGATATGAGAAGAGGCAAGATGTAGGATCAGAATCTTGCAACGACAATATTTCAGCGAAATTATCAACAACACAATACAAAAGCGTCACAGAACAATTTCAGGAAGAATATAATAAATGACGTCAGCTAAGATCACGAGAAAGATGTGATAGTCCTGCGAAAATTAAAGAGCTTGCGAAATTAATATTTGTAAGGTTGCGAGAATGTCGCAGATCATACCCGAAAATAAAGGACAGATTAGCTGTCATCCACTATGTATTTCCCTATAAATAGTCATTCAAGTTGTAAAGAAAAGACAGAGATCTTTTTTGAGTAAGAAACAAGTAAATAGGAGAGAGAAAGTCTAGAGCAGAGGTGGTTCTTGATTTCTTTATCTTTTATTGTAAGAACATTCAAAGATTTATCAATAAAATTAAGAGTGAAAATCTAAAAATGAGTTGATTAATAATGAAATCATATGAGGGGTGTCATGTAGGATTTCTTGCAACTACAACTAAAGATTCCAATAATAATTTTAAGTATAATCCCATAAAACTTAAAGAAAGACAATAATGTGAGAGAAACTATACCATAACGCAAAACACACACAAACCATATCATAATGCACACACAAGTTTAATGGTGTCAAAAAATGGTTTCCGTCATAAAATCTTACAATGAATTTGGTAACAAATCATTTCAAAATATACATTAGTTTTCAATAAAGCGGAAGCGTAATAATAAGTTCACCCTCTTCTTATGGATAAACCTCTATAAATGTCCACATACTATAACGATCATGAAAAAAAATGCTTACGTACTGTGATACGGAATAAGTGCTAATTGTGAACTAGTTTGTCGGTGATTTTCCTTGTCATACATTAGTCTTGACTATGCATACTAAAAAAAAACCCGCAAAGTATGGTAAAATAAAAATAAATGCCAATTAAGTTACGTTAGCTGGTTCAAATGACAACGGGATGGTTATGCCCATGTCCGAATAGGTACTGGATCGAACTTAAGGAATTTCAAACATTTATGGGATATTTAATTATTATCTTTGTTGGAGAAAATGAGTTATTTAATAAATGATTTTTTGTTCTTGGTGTGGTTTGATCTCATGACCTAAGGGTCTAAGGATACTCACTCATTTTTGAGTGAATGAAATGGAACCTTTAGTCCCACATTGTGGAAAACTAAAGAGGTGCTCCACTATATTACCATGTTATCATGGATATGTTGTAAAACAATGTGGATGGAGTGGGTGGGGCGAAAAATACATGTTTCGACCCATGCACATGCGCGTGTACCAAGCACCAAGTCCGTGTCTACTTGAAATTATTTTTTGCAAGTTTTTAACTTGATAAATAATTTATTTAAGAGTTTTATTTATGGAAAAAATTTCTTTTTTGTGTTTAATTGTTTTACAAGAAACAAAACTCGTTTTATAAGAAAAAACCTAAACCTAACTTGATTTGCAAGTTAATTTTCCTATAAATACAACTCGAAAATCTCTTTTCAAAACACACAAGCAGCGACCATCTCTAGGTCTACTTTTCTTCATCTTCTTGCTTTTATTTTCGTGCGGCGTTTTACTTCCATCCCCGTTGCTGAGTTTAAGAGTGGGTAACTTGTATTGTGCTAATACAAGTTATATTGGGCAGTCTTATCCTGGACACATCTTCACACGCTTGGATTTAGCACTACTTTAGAGTATACCCGCGAACTAATGTGTTAAGGACAGCTTGTTGAACCTGTGATTCTTCCCTCATCAATTTGTTCGTGGTAGAGTTGTTTGATACGGTTCTTTATATTTATTGTTTGATACATCTGACGTTTCTTCTATTGTTGCAAGATTCCAATAATCTTAACACATTAATATTCCTTATAACAATGGGAAAGAACGACGTTGAAAGACCACAGAAGTTTAATGGAAAGGATTTCAAGAGATGGCAATCCAAGATGTTGTTTTATCTAAGCCACCATGAATGGATTATGTACTTGTTCCACATGATGAATTGATGAATGCTGAAGCTTTAACTGAGGAGGTGATCGAGTATAACAAGCGGTGTAATTTTCTGGCAAAAAATCATATCATGAATGGTTTGGAAGATACGATGTATGATTTTTACAATGCTAAAGAAAATTTCAGTGCTTATGATTTGTGGACTGCGTTAGAAGCAAAGTATCAAGTGGAGACTGCAGGGAGCAAGAAATTTCTGGTGGCGAAGTTTATGGACTTCAAGATGACGAATGATAAGCCTGTTGTTGATCAATTCCTCGAATTTCAACAGATTATTAATGAGATTCTTACTGAAGGTATGATCATTGATGAGACGTTTCAAGTATCTGCGGTAATTGAGAAGTTACCAAGTTCCTGGTCTGAGTACAAGAAAAAGCTAAGACATGAAACTGGCGAGATCAACATGGTTGAATTAGGGAAGAAGATTCAAGTGGAAGAGTTGTTGTGCTCCAAAGATAAGAACGTGTCTTCTGCAAGGGACATGGGTAATAAAGCTCATATGACTGAACATAGATCTTCCAAAGCTGGAAAAGGTGAGAGTAACAATCGTAACTCTAAGCGTGGTCCTCCCAAGAAAGGTATGTTTCGAAAACCAGAGTCTAGCATTACTAAAATTAAGGGTGCTTGTTATGCGTGTGGAGTTACAGGCCTTATGGTCGTTCACTGTAGACATCGTAAGGACAAGAAGGATAATAATAACTTGGTTGAAAAGAACAAGGATGAGTTTTCTGTTGTAGTGTCTGAAGTTAATTTGGTGACCAATGTGATGGATTGGTGGGTAGACTCTGGAGCTACCAAGCATGTTTGTGGGAAGAGAGACCTGTTCACCTCCTACCAGAGGGTAGAGGAAGGCGAGAAACTCTATATGGGTAACTCATCTGCATCAGAGGTTGCAGGAAAAGGAAAGGTCGGTCTGAAGCTCACATCTGGCAAGACTCTCACATTGAATGAAGTTCTTCATGTTCCAGACATCTGCAAAAATCTTGTTTCTTTTTCTGTTTTAGATGATAAGGGTTTTAAAGTTTCAATTGAGTCTGGAAAACTTATAGTAACTAAGGGAAATGATTATGTGGGTAAGGTTTATAAGACTGGGGGTCTTTACAAACTTAATGTAACCTGTCCTGAAGTGAAATTGAATGATTCTTCTGCTTACATGTGTGTGTCATCGAATGTTTGGCATGGTAGACTTGGTCATGTAAATTACAAATCAATGCATAAACTGGCTAGCGTAGGCTGCATACCCAAATTCACTTTAGATAAAAGTCATAAGTGTGAGATTTGCGTAGAATCTAAGCATGCTAAGAAATCATTCAGGAAGAATGTCCAGAGAAACACTAAACCCTTAGAATTGATTCATTCAGACGTAGTTGACATGAAGTCAGTTCAAACTAGAGGTGGTAAGAAATGGTTTGTCACTTTTATAGATGATTGTACGAGGTACTGTCAGGTTTATTTTCTTAGAGGGAAGGACGCTGCCTTAGAAGCCTTTAAGATATATAAACGTGAAGTTGAAAACCAACTGAATGCTACCATTAAAACTTTTAGGTCTGACCGTGGTGGTGAGTATCTAATTCCTATTGGAGATTTCTGTGAAGAGCATGGCATAATACATGAAACTACAGCCCCTTATTCACCTCAATCCAATGGTGTAGCTGAACGTAAGAACCGTACCCTTAAGGATATGATGAATGCCATGTTGATTAGTTCAGGATTACCTTCGAATTTGTGGGGGGAGGCTATCCTCTCAGCCAATTACATCCTGAACAGAGTACCCTTTAAAGGATCAGATAAAACTCCATATGAGTTATGGAAAGGTAAACAACCATCTTATGATTACTTCAAAGTATGGGGGGTGCCTGGCAAAGGTGGCCATCCCTCCTCCTAAGACAAATAAGATAGGACCCAAAACCGTTTATTGTGTTTTTATAGGGTATCCTGAGCATTCTAGTGCTCATAGGTTTATGGTTGTGAGTTATGAAATTTCTGACATAGGGTTGAATACTATCATGGAGTCTAGGGATGCTGAGTTCTTTGAGAATGTTTTTCCTATGAAACGTGATTCTCGAAAGAGATGTTTAGATGATCCCCTAGAATTTTCATCATCCATTCAGTCATTACCTTTAGAGGAAGATGAACCAGAAATAGAACCTAGAAGAGGTAAAAGGGTTAAAACAAAGAAAACCTATCCTGGTTGCATTACATACCTAGCCGAGTCTGATCCTCAGACTTATAAAGAAGCCATGACTTGTCCTGAAGCTCCGTGGTGGAAAGAAGCTTCAATTAGTAAAATGGATTCCATTCGAGAAAACGATACTTTTGAACTTGTAGATTTACCTCCAGGGTCTAAGGCCATAGGTTGTAAATGGATTTTCAAGAGAAAACGTAATATAAATGGAACTATTGAAAAATACAAGGCTAGGTTGGTAGCGGAAGGATATAAACAGATAGAAGGTGTAGAATTCTTTGATACTTATTCACCAGTAAGTAGAATTAGCTCCATTAGGATGTTAATTGCTATAGCTTCTGTCCATAACCTACAGATACATCAAATGGATGTAAAGACATCGTTTTTGAATGGTGAATTAGATGAAGAAATTTATATGGAACAACCCGAAGGTTTTGTAGTTAAAGGTTGTGAGAAGAAGGTTTGTAAACTGAAGAAATATTTGTATGGATTGAAACAAGCACCTAAACAGTGGCATGAGAAGTTTGATCATGTGATGATTTATAGTGGTTTTAGAATTAATGAATCTGATAAGTGTGTTTATACTAAACTTGTCAAGGATGCCTGTGTGGTTGTATACTTGTATGTTGATGATATGCTTATACTAGGTACAAACATGGATGTTATTAATACCACTAAGAAAATGTTGAATGAGAACTTTGACATGAAAGACTTAGGCCCCGCTGATGTCATATTAGGGATGAAGATTAGAAAAACTTCTAATGGATATAGTCTGAGTCAGTCTCATTATGTTGAATCCATACTTAAGAAATATAATCAGTTTGACTGTAAACCTGTTTGCACTCCATATGATTCTTCTTGCAAACTCATGAAGAATAAGGGTGTAGGTGTTAACCAACTTGAATACTCGAGAGTCATAGGAAGTATGATGTATTTGATGAATTGTACGAGACCAGACATTGCTTATGCTGTGAGTAGGTTAAGCAGGTATACTTGTAATCCAGGGCAGAAACATTGGGATGCACTTAATAGAGTGCTAAAGTAATTGAAGTACACAATGACCTTTTGTTTGAATTACGAAGGGTATCCGTCCGTCCTTGAGGGATTTTGCGATGGGGCTTAGGCTCAAATAATTAAACTTTCCATGAAGGATACTCAACCTTGCTGACTGGAGATTCCAATAACAAGGTTTCGAATGAGACAACTAATTTATGGTGGGTAAAGGTAAACACTATCAGAGAATTTCATTCTCTGTCCCTTCCCTATGGTGTTGATGTGATAGTGTGACTGCATGTGGAGGATGACTTTTAATTAAGTCTTAATGAGTTCTATAGTTTCAATTTAAGATTGAAGTGGGGTGTAGCAGTAAACACTCTTGATGGAACTCACCTATCTGAATGAGGAAGTGGGTCGCTTCCAATGAGAATGGAGCCGATTCTCTAAAGAATTTTGAGAAACAGGATATGTCCAGGGCCAAAATGGACAAAACGGCACAAACTTAGAAACACTTGGAGGATATCATGCATGGATGTTATTAGAATTACACCAAACGCTAGCAGTTCAAGACATAGTTCACTATCTAGCTAGTAGTTCCTGTAACTTCTCTCTAAGCAAGGTTCAAGACCTCATGACACCTTTGCCTAAATGGTATTTTCCGTACTCTGATTTTTCGTTTTTTACCGAGATTTCATTCATGTGGGGGATTGTTGGAGAAAATGAGTTATTTAATAAATGATTTTTTGGTCTTGGTGTGGTTTGATCTCATGACCTAAGGGTCTAAGGATACTCACTCATTTTGAGTGAATGAAATGGAACCTTTAGTCCTACATTGTGGAAAAACTAAAGAGGTGCTCCACTATATTACCATGTTCTCATGGATATGTTGTAAAACAATGTGGATGGAACGGGTGGGGCGAAAAATACATGTTTCGACCCATGCCCATGCGCGTGTACCAAGCACCTAGTCCGTGTCTACTTGAAATTATTTTTTGCAAGTTTTTAACTTGATAAATAATTTATTTAAGAGTTTTATTTATGGAAAAAATTCCTTTTTTGTGTTTAATTGTTTTACAAGAAACAAAACTCGTTTTATAAAAAACAACCTAAACCTAACTTGATTTACAAGTTAATTTTCCTATAAATACAACTCGAAAATCTCTTTTCAAAATACACAAGCAGCGACCATGGTCTACTTTTCTTCATCTTCTTGTTTTTATTTTCGTGCGGCGTTTTACTTCCATCCCCGTTGTTGAGTTTAAGAGTGGGTAACTTGTATTGTGCTAATACAAGTTATATCGGGCAGTCTTATCCTGGACACATCTTCGCACGCTGGGGTTTAGCATTACTTTAGAGTATACCCGGGAACTAATGTGTTAATGACAGCTTGTTGAACCTGTGATTCTGCCCTCATCAATTTGTTCGTGGTAGGGTTGTTTGATACGGTTCTTTATATTTATTGTTTGATACATCTGACGTTTCTTCTATTGTTGCAAGACTCCAACAATCTTTAGTATGTATGCAAAGGAAATAAGCACAACTCCAAACGCACAGCCAAATGAAATACGTCGAAACATTAATGGCCCAAGATTAAACGTAAGTAGAGCCCACCATATCAAAAGACTTAGAAAAGAACGATTTTTTGGGGGCCATGGTTTTTTTTTGGGACCATGGTTCTATTTTTAGTAAGACATTTAGAAGTAAATCTAGGTCACCCCTTATCTAGATATTTATATTAATACCTAAACTACCCCCTGATTAATTTTGGATAATGATTAGTGAAATCATTAGTGAAATGATTAAGCTAAAGAAGTAGAATTATTGAGAGGGTAAAGTTAGAGAAGATGAAGAAGAAAAACATGGAAAATAATTTTTTTTTCTGAGTTCACTAATCTTGAGTATTCAAGTGATGATTCAATTGATGATAGCACATCTGAATCTTCATCTCCTTCCTCTCCTAGAGTATTTGTTAATCTTCACAATGATCCGGATATGAGTTATTTCTTAGATGGTGATTGTATTCTTCCCCAAACTCAATCTCAAGATGAAAACGATGGATTTTACCAACCACAACCGGAGGAAGAGCATTTGGGTTATCAGGTATGCTTCAAACTTAGATAATGTTGGTTTAATTGCTCCAAACTTTCAAAAAAAATAAAAAAATTTATGTAGATTTGGGCCAGTTCGGTTACCATATGTCAAGAACATGTAACCGAATACACCTGAAAGTGTAGTTCGTCCACGTTTTCCAAACACGCGGGTTACCGAACTCGCTCGTAATGGAGGTTTTGGTCGTACAGTGTAATGTTCGGTTTGCCCGCAATATAAACGAACTTTAGGAAGTTCGGTTGCTTTGCAAACAATAACTAACCGAACTTTACGTGAAAATAAAATTTTACCAACTGTACATAGTTCGGTTGGTGCGCAAAGTTCATACCAACCAACTATCCAACCAAACTTTACGTTAAAAAAAATTATTCCAAGTGTAAGAAGTTCAGTTGGTTCGCAAACTTTTATCCAAAAGCGTATCTAACCGAACTCACCGATAAAAAAAAAACCAAAAGTTACAGTGCTATATTCGGTTACCTAGTATAAAATGGTAGGTATCCGAACTTTGAACTTAATAATTTATTTGGGTACATCTTCTGTGTTCGGCTACATATCAAATTGCTCTACCAACCGAACTTAAAGTTCGGTGATATCCTTATTTTGCGAAGGAACCGAACTTATAGACTTGTGTTGTTCTAATACAAGGAGTTCGGTTAAAAGTATTTTTTGCGAATCAACCGAACTCTGAGTTCGGTTAAGAAAAAATTAATTCGTGATAACCGAACTTTTTGCGACGAAACCGAACGTTTTGCGACGTAACCGAACTAAAAGTTCGGCTAAGACTTGTTTTTTGCGACGTAACCGAACTTTTCTCTGAAAAAACCTCCATTAAACCTCTCTGCAACTTCCATTTTCAACTCATTTTGATGATTACTTCTCATTTATTCAACCAAAAACGAATGACAAGTAATGGGTTTGTGAGAATATCTTTGTTAATGTTTTAAATTAAGCTATATATAAAGGTGGTGGTGGTTGGTGGAGGTGGTAATTGGAGGTGGTGGTGGTAATCGATGGTTGGTGGTGGTGATAATCAGAGGTGGTGGTGGTGGTAATCGGCGGTGGTGGGCGGTGGTGGTGGAAGGAGGTGGTGGTTATATATATAGGTGGTAATTAGGTTGGTTTTAAATTAAATTAGGTTAAGGGTAGATTAGTCATTTCAACACTTTAGGACACCCCATATAACTATATGGAAGGTGGCCTAATAAAACCATTGTCCGCTGAAAAAACGATGGTTCCTAAAAAATCATTCTTAAAAAAGGGTTAGATCTATTATCGTTTACACGAGCCCACTGTAAATGAAGTACGCATCGTTTCATATTCTCTTCCATGTTAAGGAAGCAGAACCCTAAAAACTAACGCAGCCTGAACCTTAATTTCAGTCGATTGAAAAATTAAAATTCTCATTTGATGAATCGTAAAGGTGGTTTACCCAGTAACATAGTGCCTTAACATAATATTGGTTCGATGCTTAGATGAGAATAATAAGTATGATTATAATCACAAACCAAAAAATAAAAAATTTACGATGATAACATGGTATCACAGCAGGCTATTTGCGACGAGTTTTTGACCGCGCCTTTGCTCCGCGTCACCCGATTTAATTGTCCACATGTTAGACCCAACGAGGCTACACGTGAGGGGGCGTGTTGAGATTATTAGTCCCACATTGTCTGAGCAATCTAAGATCCTGCGGTTTATAATCCTATGGGCGACTCCACTCATTGTGGTTTTGAGTTGTATGCCCGTATTCTAACACAACGTTGTTCTAAGTTTTCTCATAATTGTATTCTTTTCCCTTCAGTCAGGTTTTGTCCCTTCGGATTTTCCTGATAAGGTTTTAATGAGACAATTAGCTTAGATACTGTGGTCATCTACGAGGAGTGTTATAAACAGAAGTTTATTAGATAGATGCCCACTTTAGTGTGACCTCATTACTTGGACACCAAGTATGTAAACTTTATAAATAGAGACTCAAACCTTTATAACATACCCACATGAATAAGAAATCTCTTTTTTTTTGTTCGTTTACTTTGTGTCTTCTTCTCCGCTTATTCTATATCACAATAATTCCTAACTAATTGCAAGTATGGTAATCTTCTTAAACGGCCATAACTCATTTTGAAAATCATTGATGACACGCCGTGATTAGGTGCACATTTTCGTAAATGAAGCAATGCAGTCCCTAATTTAGATGAGCTTTTACACGAAATTAGACGAGAGAGTAAGATCTTTAATGGCTATTATTCAAGTTACAGTCTCATTCCTCCATAACAAAAAATAGTAGTTTAAACAGTATTAGACAAAACTTGAATTATTTCAAATACAAAAACAATTGCACTATTTCGTATCAAGAATTTTGAGATGACCCGGTAACTTCAGCAGAACTGGGTACAGTTCGCTCTTAGGATATCACCAAACAAAAAAACAGTATCAATTCATTTATCAGAAACATATGTGATTTTGGTCTTCCATGAGTAGAAATTTTGTATGCATGAGAGCAACTTTAGTCATGAGTTACTATATTCTCAAATTCTCAAGCCATATATGGCTTTTTTGGCTTAGCAATTTGGTATGTGCCACAGTGGGAAAGCAATCAACGTAGTTGAAAAATACGTTTCACCAGAAGCGCAATTAAAGAATACGTTAACCCCAAACGGCATTTATAATTAACCGCGTCAAGGATGAAACGTAATTGAGGATTGCGTTTATTATCAAACGCATTTAAAAATCGCGTCAGTTGTGTACGTAAGTATCATATATGTTTGACCAAGCATAGATTTTGGTTAGTGGTACATACACGCAGTTATAAGCTGCGTCTAGTCTGAGACGCTATTAACAACTACGTCTCGATAGACGCTTTTTAAAATGACGTTCAATGCAACGGGTTTATAACCAACGTCTAATGTACCAAACGTAAATTAAAATAGCGTTTGTCTTATCACGGGGTTTTAAATTTCGTTTGATGTCACACGGGATTTATAATTTCGTGCAGCAATATATGAGATTTGCCATAAAAAAATTTCATATATACACTATGTTTGAGAATATGAATATGAGAATATGGGAGTTATAGCAATTAGGAGTGTGCCTGCTTTTGTTGCCATATATAGCTTATAGCAACAACACTAAAGTTGCTCTTATTGAGCCATTAGCTTAAAAATGGTATGAGCCGGCATTTATTTTTATATTAATAACGTATTAATGAGGCAAGTGGACACGAACGGTTTCGTGGTCTAGTTGGTTATCACTTCAGTCTAACACACTGAAGGTCTCCAGTTCAAACCTGGGCGAAGCCAAAGCATTTTTTTTCCATCGATACAACTAAAACCCTGGTCAGGGCGAATCAAATCATTTTTTAATTTTTGGTACCTTTTGAATCCCCGGTACAAACTCGCATTTTAGGGATTTCAATTTGCTTTGTTTTCTTTTAAATGGACGAAACCAACAGTGGACAAGCAAAAACATATCCTCCCATGCACAATGTTGCATGCAGAGGAGGTTATCTAGATTCTGATGACGAGTTGAGTACAATATCTTTTAGTTACAATCTTTCCTAAACAATCTGACAACTATAAGGTTGTTATTCTAGAGTTTTCGCATATCCTTGGAAACATTGATTCTCATCCCTTGTTACCAGACAACAGGCTCGCGTACGTGCCCATATCATGGACTAGCTCAAAACAAAATTTCCTTCTCAAAACCACTAGTAAAACCAAACCAAAAGAGCTACAAATAAGATCTAGTAACAGGGATGATCATAAAGCAAATGTTTACCAGCAACAATTAAGAAGTAGCCAATACGAATAACTATAAGATAGTGCATTTACCCAACATGGAATATATAAATTTCGTAATTCCAATAGACTTGAGGAAGATAAACTCTTACAAAGAGTGAAAAGACCTTTCAATCAGAAAACATAAATTGATGAATTAAAATCCTACCACACGATCTAAATCTTCAATATGTATATCTTCTAAAGGATACTGCGATTGGGCATTTCTCAGGTATACTCATATGTGCCAAACAGAATTAGAAATGAGCAAATCACAGCGACCATAGCGCAACAAACACAGCAGCAAGGAAAGCAGAGCATCAGAAGTAAGCAAAGCCCAACAAGACCAAGAAATGCCATTAGTGCGACTAGAAATATGTCAAGTAGACTCATATGATGATCAACTCCAGATGGAGAAATAGACGAAGTGCCATGATGATCAGCTCCAGATGAAGAAATAGACGAACTATCGTGATGATCAACTCCATCAACTCCAGATGGGGAAATAGATGAACTCCCATGATGATCAACTCCAGATGGAGAAATAGATGAACTGCCATGATGATCAACTCCAGATGGAGAAATAGATGAACTGCCATGATGATCAACTTCAGATGGAGAACTAGACGAGGATTCAGCAACAAGTAACGGAAGCAGAAGAAGTGAGAGGGACATGGAGAGAATCATCACCTGTAGAAACTTCATTGTGTTCTGGTGAAAGAAAAACAAGAGAGATTTAGAACTTAGAAGCAAGTTTCAATGTAGAAGTATATAGGCAGTTTGTGGAAGTACATGGGTAGTAAGTGGGAAACTACCAAGAAGGTGCTTCTGCCTGCCAACCTGCAACCATACCAGTTTAGGAGCATGAAACCAAGTCTAAACTAAGCCATATAAGGAAGGTGATAGCACACTAGCACATGGTATCAAAACAGTGACTCTTTCCTTGGTAAAATTGATGATGAATAGAATATCTACCACTTTCTAGGTTTAAATTATATTTATACCCTTGTCATGTTTGTCCTTCGTGTTTGTGAAGAGATGGTATTGATGGTGATATGAGAATTGTGATGGAGTGGAATGGAGTATGATTCTACCGGGAAGTGAGAAAATATTATGAGTTGTGTTTTGCTGGCACTGAGATTGAACTAGTGACCTTAAATGTCATCCCCTGCCCCGAATTATGTATAGTTTGTTGGATGCTTACATTTGCCTTGTGGTGAATCAAGATGGCTAGAAATTGGTCCCAATCGTCATTTAAGACATCACATCACTCATCAGTAAATGCCATCTCCTTTACAATGAGAGAATTGTTTTTAAAATGACAATATAGACCCCAATTTCCATCACCTCCTTGGGCAGAGATAGCTGCTCATGTTCTGATTTCGACACATCTGCAGCACACATGAATCAGTGAGATCACAAGCGTGAAGAGAAATTCATACAGGCTAATTAATGTCCTATATGGTCCATGGACAAGATCTTTATATTTACCCAACTTAGATACACGTTGTCAAGTGAGAGGATGAACATTCCCATAGCTTCTAAACTTTTACTCCCATCTTCCGTCATTTGATTCAACCTCTGTTAAGGTCCCATGAACATCTAAAAGAAAAACATCATTTCTCCATCAAGGCCATTATTATGGCTTTCAAAGTTCCCTCCAGTTGATGTGTGAATGGAAAATACTCTTCAGAAAAGACTAACCACTCCATTTGGTGGTGCAAATAATAGAATACGTCTCCTAGAATCAGTGATCCACTTCTGCGCTCAAAAGTCATTTACAATGCAGTTAGAACATGAATCAATATCTTAACTTGTCAAATTGGAGAGGAATACAAAGTATAAACCCCTGTACCATAGGATTCATGAACGACGAACAAACATGGTTTGAACACCAAAAGGCAATCAAAATATATTTTAGGTTGTCTTGCTACTAATGGCTTAACAGAGGTCCAGAATCCTGAGTACCTATGGCTGTATCTACTGTGCTTGAACAAAGTATAAACAAAATATGCACAATAATTTATCCTAGCTTGACAGGATACTCGTGTGATTGCTTTCATGCAGTTGTGTATTTTAGCATGAATTTGTATATCAGCAGTTAGGAGATTAGAAAAACATAGACCTCGTAGAAAGCATAATCTATACTAAAGTTTTAAAATGGCAGTGCACATTATAACCATCTAGACAAAACAAAGAAAAGTCACAAGTATAGGTAAAACTATGAGCTATATTCATAAAGAGGGGAAGCAAGCGTAAGGACAATGTACACAGGAACTCTGAATTCAGAATCTACATACCCGTATGGCCATAATCATCTCACCAAATCCTTAATTCCTGAAGTAGCTCGACCTAATTCAACTGACCATGGAAGACCTTCATTAATGCAGGAGCTTCTTGCTCATACAGCTTCACAAACTTTTCTGAAAAGTGAAATATTTTCCTCGATCAGACCATTTGAGACTAAAATTCTGATAAAAGTGCCCCTAGGGATAATCCCCTCCTTCAAGATATAAATGAAAATCACTGAGTCTTCTGTGATGCTCAATGAATCATAACGCATTTCATTCATTAGAAAATCCATAATTATGGTAGTCTTCTTTTCAGAAGCCTTCATACAATGGGGACCTTTCCTAAATGCTCTTTGACTTAGATCTCCATACCAACTCCATCATTTTTTCAGATACCAGAAATGAAGGATGCTAGCTTAGTGATGAGTTTTGAAATGCGGGGGTTTAGTGAACTCATAGTTTTCAAATAATGTTAAAACTGAAGCTGGGTTGGGATGTGGGATTCTGGATTCGACTTTTTGAGAGACATTAATAGCTTCGTTTTCAGATAATCCACATGAATTAATCAAATAAATGAATCAGAAGAAGATGACCTGACATTATTACTAGTAGAGAAAGGAACAAATCATGGAACTAACCCCTAGCTTCAATGAGAATACTCGGATTTTGAAATGTAAAGAGAATATGCCGACTTGCTGCTGCTGATGCTGAAAGTTGCCCATTTATGGTGGTGGTGGTCCTTTTGAGCTTGTGAGAATCGAAACATTTTCAGCTTCTACCACAAGAACAAGAAATAGAAGAAAGCGGGAAACAGAACGAAGAACCTTATTTATTTCTTTAAGTGCGATCGCGCGCAAAATGCTCTCATTGATATTTATGCTCTATCTAATTCAGTGATGCTCTGTACCAAAGCTTCTGACAGTAACTCAACATACCATATGGAACATTTAGCTTAATATGGACCCCTAATTCCACTACCTCCGTGAGCAGATGCTGTCTCATGATTCAGATGTTGACGCAGTCACGGAAGACATGCATCGGTGAGTCTACTAAGCATGAACAGAAATTCAAGCATGCTTAACGACAGCACCATGAGCTCTATCACTATATTTTACCCAACTAGAACGTTACCTATCCGCTACAGGTTGTCAAGTGAGAGGATGTACATACCCGTGGTTCTAAAATTTCACTTGATCTTCTGCCATTTGATTGACTAGTACAGTTTAGGTCCCATGAATAGGAAGAAAAAAGAAAAACAGAAGTTCATCTTCAAAAGCCAGCCCTGCGACATGAAAGAAGATCACATACAACGTAAGCAAGAATTCTTACTAGAGCATGGCGAATAAATAAATTTATATGAAAATCAGAATAATTAAGATTTGGTGGACTATGATTTTACCTGTGTGGCTCATTTCTTATCTTGTCAATGAAACTATAAAGTAGTGGACTACGATTTTACATGAGTTCATTTCTAATCTCGTCTAGTGAATGGGTTGCATATCTAACCATAATGCTTACAATTTGAGGTTTTTCAGCAGCTATAATCTCACGAATTGGACAACGAAACTAATTTACAAGCAACTTATGTTTCACCTATAAATTAAACTTCATAAATCATAAGAACTCTCTAAGAGTCATGGCTTGCCTACTGACGTGTGGAACTTAGCAAAACAAATTACTTTGTCGACGGTTTCCAGAAATAAATACAATTATATATAAGCCAGCTTCACCATCTTGGGAAGCTTACAAACAAACGGTGTAGCTAAACTTTGTGACAAACTGAATATAAAGCATACACATCTACCCCCATGCCATATATTCTTCATGTTGTCCATAAATTAAAGGTGACACAATTATCAATTCCAAAGTAACAAAACAAGCATAGAAAAGAGCTAAACCATAAAGAGAGGCAGCGGTTAAACAAAAAGGGGAAAAGATTATGTACCACTACATTAGCATCTCGTCAAATCCTCATTTCAGAAGTAGCTCTTCGTGATTCAAATAACCTTGGAATACCTTCATTAGTTCAGGAGCTTCTTGGTTATACAGCTTCAAGAACTTTTCCGAACTTGACTCATTTGTCACTCCTGAAAGTGATGCCAGAGAAGAAAAAAAATCCTTAATCAGACCCTTTGAGACTAAAATTATGATGATAGAGCACCAAGGGATAATTCTCTCCTTCAAGCTATAACTAAAAATCCCTGAGTTTCCTGCAATATTCAATGAATTATAACCCATTTCATTCACAAGGAAATACATAGCTGCTGTTATTTTCTTCTAAGAAAGCATCATCCAATGGGAATTTTTCCTAAATGCTAATTGAATTTTTCTTGTATGCATAAACTTCAGTTTTCCAAGTAGATTCACTCATTTGTTTCAATACCTTTATAGCTACAATAATCCGATAAGAACCCTTGAGATTTGTAATAACATTTAACTGTATGAATAATGCTCTCAAGGATATCAAACGAACGCACAAATTGTTATAAGAACAACATTTGGATTCTGTAATGTGAAGATGAAATACCTTTGGAGAAGATACAGATGATGATGAAGGAGAAGGCTGCCCATTAATGGTGGTCTTACTTTAGAGATTTGATCCTGCTTTACACCACATGGATCGAAAGTCGAAACATTCAATTTCACCACTGGAACAAGAAGAAAGACGGAAACGACAGAATTTTGAGGGTTTGAATTTCTCTCACATTCGATGACATCTATGGAGTCAATAAAGCGACAGTCAAAACGCGATGACTCGGGTCAAACTTATATATTAAGACGGTGTTAGGATACCTGAAGCATAAGTTAATGGGACAGTCATAAGTAAAACAAATTACTTCCCAAAATGTTAAGTTTTTCTTACTTCAAAAAATTATACGCAAATTTTATTCACAAGGTAATTTCCGACTTAGTTGTTTTTAGAAGTACGAAAGTTTCTTCGGAGGCCAATCACTCACTTCTATTCATTTTATTTCAACATCGTCATGCGTAATATTTCTGTGAAATATGTCAATTTTTTGTTACCAAGAGAGTAAATGAGATTCAAAACAGTGTAAAATCGCAGCTGACTCACTAACCTAACTGTTTTGTATATTTATCTGATCCAAGTCAAATAACCTCTATTTATGCACGTAATTTTCTGATAAGCACCCAACTTATCAAGGATACACTATTATAGAATTGAGGGAGATTGGATGAAAATTAAAAGTGAAAAATACTAGAACCCCCAACTATATGGGTTCAAACATATAGAAGCCCCACTAAATGGATCATCCACTGTCAACTACATACTTTAAGAAAATGATATTACTAGGCCCAAAAAATCAAATTTTCTTCAGATCTGGCCCATAATTAATTATTACGAATTTTAATAATACCAAGGCTACCCTTTAATATTTATACAAGAGGAATAACATAAGATACTTTCATTTTCTTTCTCCGTCTAAAACCAGAGTTGCTCTCATAGATTCATTTTCTAGGGTTTTATCTATTCGGTTGTACAAGATCTAATCTTCTGATTTGATTTCACATCAACAATTTGCAAGCAAATCGATCTGTGATTTAGAAAGAATCAATTATGTATAGAGATTTTTGTTCTACTCTATCTTCTGCTAAAAGAATTTAGTGGTTTTCGATCTATGTCATCTATGGATGCCGATGTACGACGAAGAGGAAAAAATGACATCAATCTCTACTTCTGTATCTGTATCTACTGATGATGTTTGTAGATCATCATTTGTTTGTGAATAAGTCGAAATCGAGATGCAAAGACAATGGAATTCGTCATCAACTATTAGATCTGAAGATTCAACAACAAAAAGTGAGAAAGATAAGTTTCTCCCTTCTAATCCTGTTTAATTCAATTAAAATTCCTAGTTATGTGATCTGAAAATAAAATTGACTCTAATTTGTTGTTTCGAAGCTACTTCAGGTAAGGTTTTCTATTTAATTCAATAGTTTTTCCTGATTTAGTAGTTCTACTTTCTTAGTTTGATAAGGTTCTGATTTTTGTTTCGTTGACTTTATTCAGATCGGAGAAGAACATTATTTTTATTGAATCAACAGGTTTTGAATCTAGGTATGTTTAGGTTTGTTGTTTGTTTCTGCCGATTTGTTGATAATACTAGTTAAATTCTCCATTTAATAAAAACGCTGATCTCTCATAATTCTAATGGAGCTAGTTGTGGACTCTTGTTGGTGTTTTTATGTTGCTTATCTTGACTATATATGTTGAGTTTGGTTAACGAATCTATGGTGGTGTTGATGGTGGAGATGCAGAATCTGGAGGAGTATGAGGAGGATGTGGTGGTAGAGGTGGTGGTATTGGAGCAGGTTTGAAGGAGGATTTTGAAGTCAGTGGTGGTGTTTTTCAGAATTGATGAATTGAGGAGATGATGAGAAGATAAAGGATGAACTATTTTAAGTTTCTACTACTGGTGCTAGTGGTGACAGGTAATTAGCTGATTTCACAAGGTTCTCTTCTTTTTTAAATGTTTATGTTTTTTTTGTGATCAAGGTTAACTTGTTCTGATAAATTTACTACGGTAGCATCCCTGTCAATGATTGGTTTTTACTGTTGACTTATGCATCCTTGTAAAGGTAGTATATGGATTTTGTAATGTATATCAAAGGGGTCAATGCTTTCCGTTGAATGAATGTATATCAAAAGGTAGTATATGGATATAGGTCTGCACATTACATCTGTTTAACTGCACATTAGACAAGCCATATGCATGACAGTTTGCACATTTAACTAGCATTGGCAGACTATATATGTGTAACTAGTAGTTACACATCTAATCAAATGTGTAACTTCTAGGTACACAAGCTAAATGAATGTGTATCTACTAGTTACACATGCAAATTAGATGTGTGACTTATAGTTACACATGTTAATTTGATGGTATATGCATATGTAACCTAATATGAAACTTCTATCTAACTGTAACATTTTTAATTTTACCTTCTTTTTGTAGAGTCTGTAACTCTGTAAGGGTGAACTATTAAGTTTTGTATACTTGCTCTAGTTTATTCAGTTATGAGATAGATTTGACTATTCTGTGTCCATTGGTTTTTGATTTTTGGATGTCCTGTTTTGTTCATTTGTATGAGAAGTGTTCTAGCTGCTATGGTACTGATATCATTTGCTTGTCATGTAGTTACTAAGAAGGCTGACCCCAAGGTGCTGGCTAACAAAGCTTCCAAGGCTGTCAAAGCTGGAGCATCAACCATTAAGAAGAAGGCTAAGAATATCTGCACATCAGTCATATTTCACAGGCCAAAGACATTGCAGAAGGCAAGGAATCCCAAGTACCAATATATTAGTGCACTACCAAGGAACAAGCTGGACCATTACCAGATCCTGAAATACCCACTCACCACCGAGTCCGCAATGAAGAAGATTGAAGACAACAAGAAGAAGAAACAAGGATGCTTTCAAGAAGATGTACAACATCCAGACAGATAAAGTGAACACCGTTATCAAGTAAGCCTTCTTGATTACTTACGACTAGCTACTTCTTTTTCTTGAAAGGTAGTATATGGATATAGGTCTGGAATGGTTTCACTTAACTCATACATCTGTTTAACTGCACATCACACAAGCCATATGCATGACAATTTGCACGTTTAACTAGCATTGGCAGACTATGGATGTGTAACTAGTAGTTACACATGCTAATTAAATATGTAACTTCTAGGTACACAAGCCAAATAAATGTGTATCTACTAGTTACACATGCAAATTAGATGTGTAACTTATAGTTACACATGCTAATTTGATGGGATATGCATATGTAACTTATAGTTACACATGCTAATTTGATGGGATATGTTATAGTGGTTATATTTATGAAATTGAGAAAAGAATCAAGTCCTAGTAGTAGGGAGTAGTAGTGGATGCAGATTAGACTAATTAGATGCAGGTTATACTTATAGTTACACATAATAATTAGATGTGTAATTTCTAGTTACACATGATGATTGTATGTGTAACTTATGCTAATATGCATGTGTAACTATTGTTTACATGTGTAACTACTGATTACACATGCATTTTGTTTTCCTGGGTTCATATCTATACCCTGCTGAATCAGTTGTGTGATCATTTTTTGCGATATTAATGTGCTAGCACAAGGTTCCCAGGTGTTTGTATTATTCTGCCAGTATAATTACTGTCTGAAGCTTTACTTTCTGTTGCTTAAAATGTCCTTCGTCATCGATAATATGAAAATGGCTTAGGTACATCTAGACTAGCGCTGTAAAACGTCTTTCTGTTAATACAGTGCTAACAACGTCTTTCTGCTGAAGCAGTGATATCTTAATTAAGAGCTTCTCATTCACTTGCAAGGTTAACTGTATTATTTTATGACTGGTAATTGCTTGATAGTCACCTCTCGTTTTTGCTAGTGTTATTCATTTAGAGATGGATTTGCTGATTTTATGTTGACATATCTAAGTCAGATGCATGTGTAACTCCTAGTTACATAATTCAGATGCATGTGTATCTGCAAGTTACACATGTTAATTAGATGTGTAACTTTTACTTACACATACTGATTTTGGGTACACATATCAATATGTATGTGTAACTCCTAGTTACACTAGTCATATGCATGTGTAACTGCTAGCTACACTAGCCAGATGAATGTGTATCTCCTAGTTACACATGTTATATGCATGTGTAACTCTCAGTTACACAATTCAGATGCATGTGTAACCGCTAGCTACACTAGTCAGATGCTTGTGAAACTGAAATATACATTGTTTTATGTACTGTTCATTTTAATCGTATAAATACTGATTGCTTGTTGTTATATTTCAGGTTTTAGATAACTTCATAAAAGCTAATTGCTTAAACGTGGTAATGGTCTCGCTGGAACTGGAGTTGACGCTGAATACACAAGTCAGATGCATGTGTAACTCTCAGTTACACTAGATAGACACATATGTAACTCTCAATTACACTAAACAGATGCGTGTGTAACTTCTAGTTACACATGCTAAGAAATTATTGTAAATGAATATTAAAGTAATAACTTTTTGTTTTTTTTTTTTGATGTCTATTTATTTGCATATATATACAAGTGTAACTTTGCATTACACATATCATAAGGATGTGTAACTTCTGGTTACACATGCCATATGCATGTGTAACTTCTGTTTACACCTTCGCACTGTATTTTAATAATTTCGGGCCTAGATTTAATAATTTTGGGCCTAGATTTAAATTTTATTTAATTATGGGCTTGACAATATGCATAAGGGTATCAAGGTCTTTTAAAAACTCGGGGCCTAGATTTAAACTTTTTTTAATTAAGGGCCTCATATTATGGGTTATCCATGGATTGGGCCTGAGCCTAATTTCCCCGAATTAAAATGACCTATAAATAATGGATAATTTTTGTGGATTTATCCGTATAACTTAATAACTGGCCCATCGTTGAGATGATATATATATCATAAGATTACAGGTTAACAATAGTGAGTTTTGGTTTCATTTTATATCTTCAATCTTTAAAATATCCATTATTTTATAAACCCATTAACAAATTTATTGAAATAAAAAATTACGTTCTTTACGTTTTAGTAATTTGAAGCCCTTATTTGGCCCTTCTACTTGTGACCATAAGAAAAGAGGTTCTTCCACGTTTAACTATCTCTTTCTCAAAGTTTCTTTTTTGTAATTCTCCCTTTTTAAGAGTAGGAACTTCGTTAAGTGAAAAATGTTTAAGATCAACCACACTTATCTCTCGATCTACTCCATATCGTTACCCCTTCACTTATTTTACTATCTTACTTCTTCGTAGAGGTGTTCGACATCATTAATTCTTGTGTTTTTTCTATTATTATTTTAGGGTTTGTACTGAAAGTTGTAACTATGTGTGGTTTAAGTATATACATAAAAGATTTCACAATCTATTAGTTGGTTCGAGGTGATTTAGTTATTTTCTTGGTTTGCTCAAAGAGTTGAGGTTTTCGCAGTTGAATCTCCTTCTTTATCATGCTTAATCTTAGAATTATGATATTTTTATGTAACACTAGATTATTTTACGTGTATATAAGATTTAGGAGTTTTGAAAATTAACAATGGAACTCCGTGTTTAAGGAAACTCGGTAACAGTCAACACAAAATGGAAACTCATTTGTAGACGCCATGCATTCCTTGGTTATTCACTTCATTGATTGGTCTTTCTTTGTTTTGAATTCAATATAAAACACATAAAGTGATTGGTATAGACGTCATGCACTCCTTGATTAAAGTATGTATTCTACACATACATAAATAATATATATTTCTCTTCATCTTTTCTCTAATTTATGTTCTCTAGTTTGTGTTCTTGTAGTTTCAAAAGAAGACTTTTTGACTTTTTTTTTTTTTTTTTTTTGACTATTGTGCCTTTAACAGAAAGCCTATTTGATTTCACTTCAGAAAGATATTCAATCAAGATAAGGAAATCTATATGCTTATGAGGGATCTTCAAGGAAACAAAGATATCAAGCAAACTACATAACTAAGAAAACTTAATCCCTTATAGAGATGCCTAATCAATTCTACCTCATAAGAGCAATCTAAACAAATCAAATCAGAAGTGGTTTAGATATCTATCTAAATTACAAAGTACGAGAAGAAGAGTACTTTGTGATTTTTATGTATCTTATTCATGTGAACAATAAGAACAAGATAAACAAGAAGGATAAATAGGTTGTCTAGATATTTGGGTATTTGGATCTTAAAGGACACTAACCAATTACAAATAAGCATTTCAGAGATTCAAACCTTAGCGAAGCCAATATATTTTTGCATTTTTGGTACAATTCTGCATTTTGAAGAAAGAAAAACTGACTTTCTTAGGTAAAGAAACCTTCTCAAAATGGATGTTTATGGATTTCAATTTGCTTTGCTTGCATTGGATGAAACCTACAGTGAATAGGCAAAAACATATTGACCCTAAGGGTCGTGTTTATTCTTCAACGTGAGCTCATTCATGATTTTTGAGCTATCTCGCACCCACAAATAAACATGTATTCCACCCAGTAGTTTAACCTGCCACGATATTAAGATGATGATTTTTTTTTTTTGCAGATTGGGGAAAGGTAAAACTCCCTCAGTGTAATCGATCTGTATGCCTGTGTATCATGGGGTTAGGTCGCATCACCAAATAAATTGATGAGTTTTTTGTTCAATAATTTGTAAGTTGAATTTAGCAAACTATGCTAACGTGAAGTTGGTAAACCAAAGGAAATATGGCAACGAATATGTATAAGTAATAAAAAATTCGTAACGTACCACTGATCTGCTTGCTTGAAGGGAACATATTCTGATTCATTTAGATTTTGAACTTAATAATAAGAGCAAGGACTATGGGATTGGTTGTTTTAGAGTTGATCCCTTTCAAAATGAAAGAGAGAGCTTAAGTCAAGGAGTGTAAATCTTACCATGCCATTAGAGATTAATAGTCTATACGGCCCAAGTGTCGTCAAATATTTATGGTTTTGCAAACATGAGATTATTGGTAGGGTAAGAACATATTTTTGAAGGAAAACTAATTTATTAAACTAACAAAGACGTATTATACGCCCAAAAGGTGTTTGGATTTTGTCTGATACAAGTGGTGTTGTACCAATCCATATTTTCGTTGATGAAGCCCGAGTTGGATCTCTTGATTTGTCCGCTCCTTTGTTTGCTAAGGCGTCAGCTACTTGGTTGCCTTATTGATAGATATGAGTGATGCAAACATTAGGAATTTGTTGCAGAAGTTTGTGTATATCTGCAATTAGATGATGTAATTGCCATGGGTATGTTGATTCAGCTGAATGTGATGATGTGAGCCAATTGCTGAGTGTTGAGGAGTCCATTTCGAGATGCAAATGAGTTGGCTGCATTTTTATCACTTTTTGTAGACCAAAATAACATGCCTTTGTTTCTGCCACTATTGCTACAGTGATCATAGTGGAATGACGATGAAATAATGTGATTTCCCAACTGATTCCTTAAAATGTATCATGCAGCTGCAAACCCGGTTTGCCTAAAATGCCTCTTGCTACACCATCAGTGTTCAGTTTCATCCATGGATCATCAGGTGGATTGCAGGTGACGGAGATCTAGATGGTGTGGTAAAACTTATGATTGCTGGTGGGGACTACCGGTGACTTCCCGATGATTAAAGAGGGTGACTAAGATGATGCAAAGCTGAATTGCCAAACCATATGGAGTATAGCATATATCGGTTGTTGTCAGCCGAGGATCCAAAAATATGTTGATTTCTTGATAGCCAAATTTCCCACAGTGTGAAGCAGAGGAGGGTGGAGTGATTCCAGTGGGATGCTTTGTCCATTGCAAAAATACCCTGCACAGATGTTCCACGGATTCCAGTTGTTGATGGCATTCAGGACGTAGCGGAGATGTAACGATAATCCTATTGAACAGAAGCAGTTGAGTTGAAATACCTCCAAGAACTGCTTTCCGGATAAATAATTTAATTTTTGGAGGGCAGTGTAATCTCCATATGTCTTTGAACCTTTCAGGATCAGTTAAAGTTGACTGTTGGTCGCTAGATGGTTTTATTAAGGCCGAATAAGCTGATTTAACAGTGAACTTGCCATCTGAAGTGAGGCCCAAAATCATTTTATCTGGGCAGGAACGGATTGGTAGATGAATGCTCAACAAGCTGTTAGTACAGTAGTTGATGGTGATATGAACTCTATTTTTTGCCTATCCCACTGATTCATGAGGGGTCAATAAGGTCTGCCACTTTAGAGAGATTGGACAGATGGTTTTGTGCTAAAGGAGTTTGATTTGGATTCCATCCATGATCCCACTGTGGAGTAGACAGTCCATTGCCTATAATATGTTTCATACCTTATCTAAGAATTGGTTGTAGAGAGCTTATTGCTCTTCATGATGGGCTAGGTTTAAAGACTCGTACATGGTGCATATGGAGAAGATCGTTACCTTGAGATATGTGGAATTGTAGAGTCGAGCCCATAACGAAGCTGGATGTTGTTGTATGGACCATGCTCTTTTTAGGAACATCGCTTGGTTCATTGTAGTTGTTGCTCTAATACCTAAACCTCCCTCCTTCGTTGATCTGATAATTTTGTGCCTTTCTGAATGTGTACGACCCCCATAAAAAATTTCTGTAGAACTGATCTAGTTTCTTGTGTACATGTCTAGGGAGCATTGCATTTTTCATGATATGGTTCGTAGTGCTCGTCAGTGATGACTTTATCATCGTTAATCTGCCCATTTGTGACAGAGTATGTGCCTTCCATCCCAGTAGTTTGAGTGTCACTTTATTAATGCGTGACAGAATTTCTGCTCATTGTTAAGGGAACCCCCAGATATGTAGAAGGCGTGGATGTGAACGGAATTTGGAACAATGCTTTGAGTTGCTGAATTGTTGATGGAGATAACTGAGGATGATGAATTAGTAATGACTTGGTGAGATTGAAATGATGGTTCGCCGACGCACTATACTTGTTTAGGACATGAAACAAATTGTAGCATTGCTCAATGGGTGCTTGGCTGGTGAGAAGGAGATCATCCACATTTATTAAGTGTGAAATTGGAGGTGCATTCTTAGAAATCTTCACTCCTTTGAAGGCTCCTGTAGACCCAAGATGAAGAAGGTTAGCAGAAAGTATTTCTGAGCACAAAATGAAAATGTAGGGTGACAATGGGTACCCTTGACGAATCCCACACTTTGGTTTGATAAACCCATGTAGAGCTCCAATTTTCTTCACATCATACGTAACTGAAGTTACACAAAATATCATTTTGTCCACCATCCAGGCAGGTAGCCCCAAAGCCAAAAGAGCTAGGTGAATGAATTTTCAGCTGAGTTTGTCATAAGCTTTAAGTACACCCAATATAATTGCAACTTTTGGTGTTTTCCCAGGTTTCGTCGATCGAATATGGTGAAATAGTTCTTTGGAAATATCAATATTGTCTTGGATCGACCTATGTGGAATGAAAGCACTTTGCATTGGACTAACCAGATCATCGAGCAATGGATGGAGTCTGTTGACCAATATCTTTGCTATCACCTTGTAGGATACATTACACGGGTTTATGGGCATGTATTGTGAAGGAGAGGACGGACAATCACTTTTGGAAGTAACGTGATGTTTATATGATTTATCTGGTGATCAAATGCACCCGTATTGAAAAATTGTTGCACTATGTCACACAAGGTTGAGCCTACTGTATGCCACGAACTTTTATAAAACGCGCTAGAAAAAATGAAGGTGATGGATGACTAGATATAGGATGAGGACGTGGAAGTAGTTGAGTGATGGAGAAGTGGAGATCGTGTAAAAATAGTGAGAATCATGTCCCTATTGTGAAGGTAAGACTGGTCGGTTTTTCAACCATTACTTCTCTACTGCCATCAATTATCCTCCTTTCCCGGCACTTTCTCAGAATGGGGATGTTGCACACCGCAAGTTGTAAACCGCCAGACAAATACCCCGATGAACATCCCCCAGTTTGTGACATGTTTAATGTTTCGAGTATTTTTGTAGAAAACATGGAGCAAGTTACACGAAGAATGTAACAAGTTTTACACGTTAATTGTTGAGTGGGTCTTGCTTGCAAGACCTAATTATTTTGACCAATCACGCGCAAGCTAAGTGGCAGGTGGTTTTGAATGGCAATTCAAGTCGTATGAATGCAACTTGCTGTGAGTCGGCACTCAGAAAATAGCATATGGTGCTATTAGGTCGAGTAATTAGATTATTTATAAAATCGATATTCACAAAATATCGTTTGTAATCGATACATGTAAAGTATTGATTTTTAAGCAAGCAGCTCAAAATATTCGATGTATATAAAGCATCGTTGTATAGAGCCTGTTTGAGTTGGTCGCGGATTTCACGATCTTAAAAGGAGCGTGACCGGCCTTGTTTGATCGATCGTTTGGTAGCCATGCAAGTCAACTAAAGACGACGTGATTGGTCCGTGGGGAAGAAGAACGGCTGACAACAATTATGGCACCCCATTGGTCGCCAAGAATTGGATCCAATTAAGCCGGCCGATTTGAACGGCTAAGTTGGATGGCCGTGATAATTTTAAGACTGCCACGGACTTCCGTTAACCTAATTAATATCCTTTTAAATCCACTCGACTAGCCTACTTTGGCTAGCCATTGTGAACGCAACATGCAAACTAGGAGAGATCTAATTAGCTGGAATAATATAGGGCCCGTCAGTAGATAATATAGAGCTTGCTCGGTCATATTAGGAGACGACCAAGCTCGTTAAATTGACTGGAAAACTCACGTGGTCGTGATCGTTCCGCGACTGACTTGGGAAGTTTAGATTAATTTTCTTATATAAGAAGCAGCTCTACTAGCCTACTTTGGCTAGCAATTTGGAGTAGAAGCAGGTATCCTAGAAGCGATACGATTGGTCAAGGTAATAGGTGGACGGTCGGTTGTCATACCAGTACCTTGTTTACCGAGTTTGGAATATCAAGGGTTAGCTAATGGGGTTTGCCAAGTTGTGTAGTCGTGATTACCTAGCGACCGACTTGGACGGCCAAGATCTACTTTTTTAAGAAATAGAACGCGTCGACCAACCTACTTCTATCTTTAATTAAAAGTGTAGCTTACAACTTTAGAGCGATTTGATTGGTCGATTGGAAAGAGGGGCTGACTGAAAAAAACATGAGGCAGGGATGGTCGGTGATGGAAGGCGCCAGCTAGGGCAAACTGACTGTCCAAGTGGCGCGGCCGCGCCCATTTTGCTGCTGCCTTTAATTATCGCAGCTTTCATTCTTTCCTTATTTTCCAACTTTTGGTAGGATTTTACTCCTACTAACTCCATAATGGCCGGTTTCCTAGCTTGCCTAGGTTTAGTCTCGACCAACAGGGATCGAGATATCGTGCAGGGCTCCGTTTTAGGGCAAAAACCTAGAAATTAATAAAATTAGGTCAAAAAATTAAATTTTGTGATTTGACACAAAATTAATCATTTTTGGTGAATTTTACACGTTGATACAAATCTCTATTTTGTTTTTATCTCGGAGAGCAGTACAACTTTGGTCTCACTGGCGCAACTTGCGCGCTTCTGATTGAGTACTTTCACGCACATCTTAATCCTGACATTTCGGGAAATTCATGCTACTCAGCTGAGAGTGAATATTAATTGTCATATCATGTCAATGTTAAGAGTTCAGCTGAGAACATAGCATAGGATAAATACTCAGCAAGCATGCATTAGTGAATAATGCGAGTGGGAGCTCAATAAAATTTACAAAATACCTGGGATTTTTTCAACCAATATTATTCTAATTAAATTTTGTATATATAAGAATATACTGAATTGTTCAATGCATGTGTAAGCAGAGAGGCGTAGGCGCTCACCAGCTTTAAATGGCCCTATCTCTTTGCGGAACAAAGGCACATAAATAGAGGGTTTTACAGTTGTAGCCCTGAATTAAAAACCACCATCAACATGTCTATAAATACCTAAGTTTGCATCTAGCAGACTATCGTAAGAGCCATGCAAACTTCATTTCTTGTTGTTTCTGGTGGAGCTGTCTATCCAGAGAGGAAAGTACCCTAATTAGGTGAAATCTCTTACGACCGCTCGTTTAAAGACTTCTGTGGGATCAAGAATCTCTATGCCTACATCTGGTGAGAAACTAGATAATTGCATTATTATTGTAGTTTTCAATTATTGAAACTTTGATTGCACCTAATTTATTTATTCTTGAGAACCTTCTCTTCTGATATAAGGCTCACTCAAACTACATCAAAGTATCGACGAGATCTTTAGAACTGTTGTTAGATCTAAAGACATCTTGTGATAATTAACAAACTCTGTTCTGTGTGTGATTTATCACAAGAGGATTCAAGTGTTGTTGTGCGAGTATTTGAAGGCAATAGAATATTTGAAGACGAAGAAGATTTCTTATTAATTTTCGTATCTTGTGGATTTAGTGCACGAACCTTGATCGGTTGGGATCCATATAGAATCAGTTTATCTTTGTTAGATATGATTGATTAGTTGTGTGAGATAGTCATTCTATATAGTTTCTATTTCAGATCTATATCGATTGAGTGTGAATTTAAACTTGACTATTTTGATAGTTGTTGGATAGATTGATCTAACCAAACAACGGAGTTTATTAGATTAAATATAAGAGCCTTTGTCAACGACTCGTCTTATCTTTTAGCAAGATTGATTAGAGTGGTTACCAAACAGATTCTTCCTTTGATGTTTGTAATACGATCCAAAGGACTTGTTATTCACGTGCGTGACTCTAGAAGTCGAAGGCGTAGGGATACTAAGGGAACTAAGTAGCTAGGGGTAGTCATATTGGTCTCAACTATACGAAGTTGATATTTGATTTTTATAGCGGCTTAATTCTGAGAGTATTCAAAACTGGACTAGGTCCCGGGGTTTTTATGAATTTGTAGTTTCCTCGTTAACAAAATCTTGTTGTGTCTTTTACTTTGTTTTCTACATTATAATTGTTATTATAATTAAGTAAAATACACAAGTACGTTAACTCCATAATACTTGATATTGATCCTGTAGAGTCTCGGTTATTTCTGAACCTATAATCAAGTATACACTTTGTTGTCGTATCATTTCGATATTGTATCCATAGTCAATCACAAAAGTGATCTTGTTGCTGTATTGTTTCGATCTCGTATTCATAGACGATCACACGAAATGTGAACCAAATTGTCGTATCGTCTCGACTCTGTCCATAGACGATCACATTCATAAGAAGACTTATAGGTTGATAAATAAAATATTGTAGTGTATTTGGATACCCTTCGTCTTTTCAAGTTCGTGTATCCTGATCTTGCTTTTCTGTTATTGAGGTTTTCATAATTTCTTTCAGGAAAGATGAATAATAATCACAAAGTTTCATCTTCTCAGATTTTGTGATTCTACAAGATAGATATCTGATAACGATTCTTAATTGAACTCATCTAAGATTATTCTTGTAAGGTGAATAATAATCTAGACTGCTCTCCAGGAGTAATAAGTTCCGTATTTTGAGGTTTGCTAGCTTTGTCTAATGTAAACAGATTGTCTCACCTTGATCTCACGATCTAAACCGGAATAATATAGGCTTATTTGTTAGAGGAAGATTGGTATCAAAAGTCTTCACTTAGGTTGAAGCAACTCTTAGTCTGTAAAGGATGTCATCTAAGGGAATCAATTGAGTAGAACCTTACGAGGTTCAAGAAACGTAAGGAGCACGACTGTAACTGTGGTTTCCTCGTTAACAAAACTTTTGGTGTCTTATGTTTTTTCCTTTTCCGCATTATATTGTTTATCTTTATAATATGATTATCACAAGTAATACATTGTCAATCGCATTTATATAATTCGTATAGATTGTGATCGATTATAAGAAGTTCTTGTAGAATATAGATAACAAGTTTCGTGCTTGGAAGATTTCCGATCCGTTTATGAGGTTCAACTAGATTGAACTTGGATATTAATCTTTGGAATCTTCCAAGTACTCTTACGAGTATATCAGGTTCGCGGACACCTTATCTAAAACTTGATGATTATAAGATAAAAAGATATAAACTAATTGTACAATTTTGTTCAATGATCATTAAGTTGGTCTACTTGGAATTGTATTTAAGGTATTGTCCATATAGGTTTCCAAACGAAAAAGTTGGTGGTGTACTTGGTACCCCCTCGTTTTCAACTACGACCAACTTTGTATAGTTGAGACCAAGTAAATTAACTGCTAGTTACCTAGCTACTTCAGTATCCATGCGCCTATAACCAATCTGGCCAACACACATGAATCCTAAGATAAAGTCCACTATCTTAAGTTGTTTCACATGTTATGAAGCCTTATTGCACTCAACTCCTTTGGTTCGTCTTCCGAAACAGTAAAGAACTTATCTTTATTCTGTAACTGCTCTATCAATCTCAAGAAGTAAATCATAGATATAGTTGAATTAAAAAAAGGATATTTTGTTTAAATAATATAAGCTCCTGCTTTCCGTTTAGATCAACCAAGATCTAGATTATCAGGATAATCAGATCCAGGTTCACAACCTATCAGATTCAGATCCATATACAGGAACACCTAATGATAGATCGTCGATCTATACGACTACCAATAAGATGTCTATAAAAAGATAAACAAAGCTATGTTGTATCCCGTCCAGTCAAGTGTATGCACGAAGTGAATCACAAAGATCGGAAACCAATAAAAAATCTTCTTATCTTCAAATCTTTAATGTCTTCAATATACCTGCGCAAACAAACTTGATTCCCTTGTTATCGATCACGCAAAAAGCGGACTCTATTAACAAAGGATGATCACAAGCTTATCGTCAGATCTAAAGACAAATCTGAACTATATCGATACTTGATATAGTTCGAGTGACCTTATTTTAGAAGAGAAGGATTTCAAGAATAATCAAAGTAGGTGCAATCAAGGTTCAACCTTCCTAAGTTAATCAAATCAATAATTCAGAACTAAAATAACAATATGATTCGTGTTTCCCTCCAACAGTACTATCTAGACGCTTCTTGATCCTACAGTAGTCTATAAACTAGCTGACGTAAGAGATTTCACCTAATTAGGTTACTCTCCTCTTCAAGATAGTATTACAAGTATTTATTAGTCGGCTACCACAGTGACTACAAAATGAAGTGCCTGTGTCAGGATAAGTTTGTAAGATGGACAAACTTCACTATTTATAGACCAAGGTAGATGGACAAACTTCAAAATATATGCAATAAATACCAATTTTCGGTATTGTTTAATTCCATCTAATATCCAATTAATAAAAACTGAAATACCTCATGGATGACAACTAAATATTATATAGCAGACAAGTATACTTTACTAATATATCTTCCAGAAGTATGTTTTACTTATTGGGAAAATAAATCATATGAATTCGAAAATCCAGATTAAAAGATTGTCAAAGATTTCGGTTTGGGATCTCATCTTGAATATCAAGGAATGTCTTTGAACAATGAAATATGATATTTTAGCATGTGTTCAAATTACTCACTATGTCGACATCTTGAATTTTCCTAAATAAAAACTCATATTCTGATATTCGTACAAGCCCTAAAGTATATATAAAAACCGGAAATACAAGATTGCTATTAGGACCGGTCCATCAAGAGATCCCCAATAGGTATCGGTCCTGCTATAGATCCCCAAGGAAGGGATCGATCTTGCTAAAGATCCCCAAGTAGGGACTCGTCATTCTATAGAGCCCCGATAGGAAACGAACCACCAATCCCATTGATTCCTTTCAAGTACGAAATAAGTTTCGCAAGTTTACTTCCTTAAACTCATGTAGTTAAACATATTTTTCTAGTCAAGGAATCAGACTACACAATCTAGTAACAAGTTAGAAAGATAGTGTCTATGTCGTAATTACGAAGATCAAAAGATGAACCTATATTTCGCAATTCAATATACCTCAATATACCAAAGTTGTGATACAACTTGTATATTCATCCTTGACACTTTGATCATAATAAAATGATCAAGTCTCTAATACCAGAGTTTCACATATATAACTTCGCATGTTATATTTTCAATAGAAACGACTTTGTTATATTTCCAATAAAAACGAATTGAAATCAACTAGAAAACAAGTCAAGTCTTATATTACTAACCTCGAACAGAAGGATGATGTGTTCGTTAATGTCGATACGTGTTCAGGTTCTTCAATGTAACACAAGTTTGTTTCAACATTTCTATACTTCCTAGTCTAACCTAACAAAATTTACTCTAGTAATCTAATCAAGCGACCTTGAGTTTTGGAACTAAAATATGACAACCAAACTTGACATACCAACATTTGGCGGGTTCAATAGAGCAATGCTCTAACAGATGGTTTGACTGTTACCTCAGAGTCGAAAAGATAAATATATTAGTATGATATTATTAGGTTTTGGGACCTCTTTCGGTGTTTCTCATCTACTTTTTACATCCGCCTGCGCAGATGCACCACATGTTATATTGTATTTTATACTCACAATCACCATTGTCTAGTTTACATATGCAAATCAAATGATAAATGATAATCTTGTAATGGATGACATCAACAAAAGGGTTCCATCACGCCTAATATTTTTCGATACAACCATAAAAGAGAAATTGGGCATGATTACTAAAGGTGGATACCATCATTAGCGGGGTTGGTGTGTTGATCCAACAGTCCAACTCTTTTCCAACCTTTTTTTGGCCCACATATGTTGATCAATTGTCTAGTTTACCTAGTCAATTACTTTAAATAACCTACTTTCCTTTAGGTATTAATCACAGTATCACACTTGTTGACAAAATTAGAAACAAAAGCGCCTCCCCACTATGCCTTTTTTTGCAGAGTCGAGCACCTCCCGATCAAAAAATAAAATAAATAAATTATTCTTCTTACTCATTTGCTTTTAACTCTCACGATTGTTCGGCATGGATGTACGGTTTCATTTAGGATTTGCATATTGGAATTTTAAGGTTTAAATTAGAATCATTTTAAAACCATACACTTCAAATCTAGGGATTCCCTAATTCAAAGATGGTGTTGTTATTGTAAATGTTGACGGAGATATGTGAAAATTAAGTGTTTCAGTAAAAGATTCAAAAACATTCAATTTTCTGAATTCGAATAGGGGCATTGAGTAAATGAAGGGTTCCTGATTAACATCTTCTTTAATAGTACTAGTATGTTCCAATTCGACTCAACTAGTTCAAAACTTCAAATGCTTCAAGTTTATTAATGGGTTTTTCGATTTCTTCTAAATGTTACCGTGGATATGTTTCAGTTTTTTTTTTTCTTTTGGCCGGTGTCATTGTAGTATAGTGGTAAAGTCACTGGGTCATGATACCTGAAAACTGAGTTCGAAACTCGCCAGCACCAAATTCTTTATCGGTAAAAAAACAATCATTTTTTCCGAAGCCAACTTAGTAATTTATTGATCCTTAAGAGTAATAGGTAGTTTCGTTTTATTTTTGATCTTCATTTGTTCACTTTCTTTACCTTTAATTACTAACGAAGAATTAACAACTTCCATCATTGTTGTTGATGAAGAAAATTATAGGATCTACTAATTTAAAAAATTTCTTTTGGTGTCCTGATAGCTTGTTCAAATGTGTATGTTTTTCTAACATTAGATATAATTGGATCTTGATATTATTAAAGATTGAATCTTTTTGCAGTGTTGGTTTATATTTTGTTGAATTTCGAAATGTTTGGCTTCTTAATTTGGGAAGAACACGATTTGATCTTGTTTTTATTTAATTGACCAATTTCACATTAACTCAAGTTACATGAATAATGCATTCAACTAAAAATTCAAATAAAATTAGATATGAACTGTCGAACTACAAAATTGGATAGACAAGAACAAATTTGAGTAGTGAGCATCCTTGAAACTATTTGGAGTACATGCGACCATAATTAAAACTAGGTTGTTTGGTAACCGTCACAACCCATAATCCATTATATGGATGTTTGTTAAATTTTATAATAACTGATTATTTAATGATAATTAGAAAAACTCATTATAATCATAAATAGAAAAAAAAAATTTATCATAATTAATTAAAATTTATTTTAACAAAATTGAATAATAAAATAATAACAACAAAATTGAATTAGATTTCTTCTTCATATTTCTCAAAACATCAAGAGAGAGACAGGAAAACAATAGTGGACTAAAAAAAATAATCTCAGACCATCGCTCTTTCCTCTTCTCTTTGATATAGCATATTTCTAAAATAATCAATTATTTAAAAGAAAAAAACGTTTGTAAAAATTTATTAAAAAATAATTTTATAATAACGGTCCCTTTCTGATAAAGAAGCGTAAATTTTCAGAACATTGAATGAGTTAAATGATCATACAGAAGTCGGTCACATTCGTGTTCGTGTAGCAAAGATGAGGGTCGAAGCTTGAGCAGCAGCTCAAGCACCTCAAGCGGCTCCTTAAGTTTCCTTGGATAACGACGTAGGGTGATAATGCTGGGATATAACAATGACATACCAAGAACCCAAACAATTTTTGATATGTAATAATTTTTAAACAGTAGACAAGATACATCTTTTGAAATCTACGACATTTATGAAATCTATGGCGTTTACCACATCTACGCTTTTATAAAAATGATTGTCATAATCATTTATCAATTTATGATTATCTATAATCATAAATAGATCATCATAAATTTTATTAAACAAGGCCTACTTATAAAGTTGATTTAAGTAGCGAGTATCTTTAGATTAAGAATTTAAGTTGTTCTCACATCTTTCCTGTTTTACCTTATTCTATTTCTAATCTAGAAACATTATCTTAAAAGTGGTGATACATAAATAAGGGTAATATGAAGAAAAACTTATCTTGGACATGAATCCAGATATGATTTTACCATGATTCAGTTAGCAAGATCTCACCAGTTTGTTACTAAATGGCAACCTGACGTCGTTGTTATTGACAGTGTCATTTGTGCACGGGAAAACCCGACATAGACCTCCAAACATAGTTAGAGATTTGGATTGAATTCTAACACATGACTCAGCCGAAAGATAGCCACCATGATGGTGGCAGTACAAAACAGTTGTAACAACCAAGAATAATGCAAACAAGGCAAGACACCCAATAGCATGGGTGAGGAAGACACATAGAGGCAAAAATAGCCAAACAAAAGATAACAATATCAACCGAACGAATTTCAGAGCAATGGGAAAAAATGGATAAAATAAGTAGGATGATATTTGAGATTGGCATGAGCCATGGATGATTCTCAAATGGGGTGTTACCATTACTTGCACTACTACTACTTCCATGATGATACTTTAAGACCATTAACTCCATCATCATTGGTACCCCAAATTTCTCGAGTGCACTACCGCATCCCAAATGACCTTGTCGTTGGTAGCGTGGATGGATTTCAAGGATGCAAGTAGTGTGGTCGATTCTTGAAGTACGCTGAACAAGTAATTAAGGAATTGGCATACCCATTGTTCTTATACCAATTTGGTTGTGTTTCCAGTCTACTGAAAATTCCTGTTCTGATTTATTTTTTTATGAGTAATGTTTTTAGAGGGTGGTGTTTTTATATTGAGCTTACTTAAAGTTCACACCCTTTCTGCCCCTTAACTTTTTTCCTTGAAAGAGAACGTACTACGAATGTGCTATTTTGCCTCAATCACTATTTCTTTGTTGTTTTGATATTATCACCATTTATTTTTCGTTTTTTGACACAACTATTGCTATTTCTTGGTGGGAATTACATAAAATCTGCCCTCACATATTAGTCTGAAACTCATACGTCTTCTAGTATTCCTGAAAATTTCATATCTACACCCATCGTTAAGTTTCCGTCCAAGATTCTGTTAGTGAGAATTTCATGTTGATGGCGGATGACGGGTATAAACATGTGCTTTCTTGCATGTGTGGAAATGGTAAAAAGCTAAACTAAAAGTTAAATTTTACTTTGGGTGTAGTAAGCAACTGGTATAGCAAACAACTGTTGTTAGCGGATATATATTTTTTCTTTTCATAGACTATATCTGAGAACAAACGTAATGCTAAGCTAGTTCTCAAATCCATCCTCGTAGTGGAACTAACTCTCGTAATGAGCCCATATGTAACCGCTATATTTTAACCGATCCTTTTTTTTATTCGTTAAATCCTATATTAACCACTATATTTTAACCGATCAAGGTCATACTTTTAGTGTGATAACAATTACCAATTATTTTAGCCGGGCTAGTTTAATGCCTACCTCATTTATTTGAGTTTTTCTACTTAAAAACAAAATATGGGTCATTTTAAAGTAAAACTAAAACCTTCTTATCCAACTGTTTTTATTAATAGTTAATATGCCCCTAATTAATTAGTAATATCAAATTAAGTTAGTTGTGAATTAATGATTTCAGTTGGGAAATTAGTCGTTGTTAATGAATATTTACGGTATGAAAAAGTTTGAGAAACCTTTTTCTTCTTAAAAACATCAAACTAGAATCGGTAGATACGATGGCACATATGCTGATTCTAGTTTGACGTTCTTCATTCACGAACAACACGGGGAATCGGCGTATACGGGTGCCCATATCAGTCGATTTTTAATAAATCACACTCTAAAATTGGTCAATATCGATATTATTATCGACCGATTGTAGCTTCAAATACAAACATCAAAAATGAAAATGTTCTCTTACCCAAAATCGGTCGATATGGACTTCCATATTCTGACTGATTATGTGTTGATGTTGAAAAAAAAATCAAATACAATCGGCCATCGTGTATCTTCATATTCATCGATTCTTAATCCAACCGCTCTTTAATTTCCATTTCCTAATCCATACTCGAGTTAATAATGAATATGATTTCATACTCATTCTCAAGTCAAGTACATATCATAATCTTCTATTTTAGAATGACTATGAAATTATACTCATCCAATATTATTTATACACAATTCAAAAATGAGTACGATTTCATGAGTATACATCATATTCTTTTTAATGAGTATGAAAACGTTAGGGGTACCAAAATACACCACCAACTTTTTCTTAAGAAATCTGTATGAACAAACTCAACACAACTCCTTGATTAAAAACTCAATCAAGGAAAGTGCCTAAAGTTATCTCTCTCTCTCTCTCTTTACAGAATTGAACCCGTGAACCTAATTACAAAGAGAGTTCTTGGACGGTACCAAAGACCAATGTCCAATGATCAATAAAGTCTTATCCAAATAACAAGGTTGGACCTACCTACTGTGATTGATCAACGCATAACCTATGATATTTCAATTATAAAGATAAACAATATAATGCGGAAAAGAAATAACACAGACACCAGAATTTTTTTAACGAGGAAACCGCAAATGGAGAAAAGCCTCGGGACCTAGTCCTAATTGAACACCAAAATGTATTAAGCCGCTACATACACTAGCCTACTACCAATTAACTTCAGTTTGGAATGTAGTTGAGCCCGAACTCAGTCTCCCACTGATTCAGGTACAATCGTGCTTCTTACGCCTCTTGAATCCCAGCAGGACTCCGCGTAATTGACTCCCTTAGATGGTCTCACACCAACTAAGAGTTGCATCAACTCAATTGAAGACTTTAAACCAAATCTTCTTCCCACAGATTAAGCCTATGATTGATTTTCTGATTTATGATCTAAATGGATGATCATATCAAACGATAGATCCAGGTGATGGAAATCGATATCAAATTAGACAAATGTATGGCTATCCTCAAAATCCAGACTTATGCAACCCGAAGTGCAACCTAGATTATTATTCTTCTCACAAGTATAAAACTTGCGGAATCAACAAAGTATGAGACGAAAAGACTTTGTTGATTACTATCTATCTTGATTGATGGAGTAAGGCTCTACAAACAATCAAGATCAGGATACTCAAGTTATCAAGATAAATTGGCTAATTGATTATCGAGTATGTTTAGACTCTGAAATATAACCACAGTGGGAACGTACGTAGGGGAGCATCTTATTCTTCTTTCCATATCTCTGGATTTTTATTTTTTATTTCTTTCTATTTAATCAAGAAAAATCAAACAGTTTCGGTTCGTGTTGGAATAAATTATTATGTGTTTTGTTTGTATTTTGGATTAAAAAAATCTTATTTTCATTTCTATTATACATATTGAAGATTAATTATCACTTGGATTGTTTTAAATCATAGTTCATCCCAGTGGCGGAACTAGACATTGGATATAGGGATGGCTGGAGCTTTTTTCAGGGCTTGCTTAAGAATAAAACTCATAGACCAATTGTGGCCCAACTTAAAAAAGGCTTTGAAAAAAATGACTTTTTCTCTTGTTAGGGCTGGCTTAAGCTAGCCCTAGTCACAAGGTAGTTCCGCCCCTGGTTCATCCAGTATCTAAGTTCTAAATAAGAATTGAATAAGTTACTATAGAACTTTTTGTGTATACAAAATCTGTAGTCTGTTTGGCATGCCTGGCCTGGTTAATGGAATGATTTTGTGCTTCAAAATAATTGTTTTTACCTGGCCTGCTCGGGCTGACATGTTTTTTGAGTAGGTGAGGCCTTCCTGGCCTGGATTAGGAAATACAGCCAGGCCCAATTTACACCTAACTTACACCCAATTTACACCTAACGGTGCCAGTGGGTCATACTACCCGGACCTGGTTATTTTATTCGAATCCGGGTCCTAATGGTTCCAAATTCGGTTCCTAAATAAATGGACCCGAAACCGTACCTGTTAAAAACGTTAAATACCCATCGAGTCCGGTTATTTACCTGGTTTTCTAAAATCACCTATATTTTGTTCCAATTTTTTTTTTATATTCGTCATGTTAGCTCGAAATTAATTTATATAAAGTTGATGTTAAATTTATGTAAATGTTCTAACTAAAATTAAATCTAAGAAAATAAATGAAAAATAAAAAAAAATCTAAGCAAAACTAGACACAATCTTTACATTTCAGGTAAAATGAAGAACAACGGCGGATAATATCCGTTAGAACCCGAAAACTTACAAGTACCTAACGTTTCTATCAGATAGTTATATTGTTAATAGGTTTAATTTTAGGACCGAAGCCAGACCCGATTCATCAGGGACCAGTTCGGTTTTGGGTAATCAGGTACCCATCAGCAGTCCTAAAACTACTTTGCACCCATATATTAGAGGTAGCTCTATCTCTCGATTTGATCCAGTTAGCGTCTCTGGACTCTCTTATCTTCTTATAACTGGTCTCCTTTTATTAAAAAACTCACAATGACTCTTCTTAGGCTAGCTCTAATGGTGACCCAAGATTCAACATTCTTGGGTCACACACGTCATCAAAATTCAACGTCGAAACGTAGCGTGAATTCAAGATTGAAAACAAATACGCTATTTGAAATGGCATCAGACGACATTTGAAATGGCGCCTGGTGTATTAACCGTTAGATCGCCAATAATACTATGAATCAAACAGTGTATATGATCCTGATGTTTGAGTCTTCTTAAAATATTTCCTAGACGCCATTTCAAACGGCGTCTAATGTTTTTTTGGGACGCCAACCCTAATGGCATTCCAATGTTGATTCCATCCTACGTTAAACCAAACTGAAAACAACTCATTTAATTCAATATTTTAGGGACACATAAACGACACTTTTAGGGGAGAAAGTTGAATTTTACTCCCTCATTTAGGGCTGCACAAGACCCGCGCATCATATCCAAACCCGCCCGTACCCGCTAAACATGTGGGTTTTTAATCCGAACCCGCCCGTTGTGGGTGCGGGGTTGGTTATGAAAATAAAAACCCGTTGTCTATGGGTGCGAGGTTGGTTTTAGCTAATACCCGTCCAAACCCGTCCAAAAAACCCGCTAAATATACACCATTGATTAAACTAATCCTAACCGTTCGTTATCAAAACCCTAGTGGTACTAGTAGATTGTAGATAAGATAGATAACCCTCTTTCCCTAGTGGTACTAGTCTCTTCGACTTTTCCTCTCTGTTAGGTGCTTCCTCAGTTCTTCACTTCTTCTTCTTCCTCATTGTCCATACATGGAAGATCATCATGAATTAAAGACATAGTATGAATCATTTCAACAGCACAAGCAGATGGCATCGCGGTCAATTCATCCCCTACAAATAATTCACATGCATCAATACAAAGAACAGGACGAACCCGTTTCCCGCCAGCGAGAACATAGTATCTCATAGCTTCATGAATCTTAATTGGTTCTTTAACAGTAATTGACTTTTCTAGGGCTTCCTTAACAGAATTACCTTTCTGATACATATAAATTTTAAAATTGAAGGGTATTGTCGTTTCCTCAATTGGTTTATCTTCATTTTCAATTTCTTCCTTGAGTCTATCTTCTTTAGATAGATGTACAACGGAGATTGCAGTAGAAGTATATGGATAACAAGAAATATCTAATCTTTTTGCTTTTGTAAGAGAAAATACAGGATTATGCGGGTTTAAACCCAAACTCGCCCAACCGGTAGCGGGCGGGTAACAATACCCACCCGTTGTTTGTGGGTGCGGGGTTGGTTATAAAAATAAAAACCCGCAGTCTGTGGGTGCGAGGTTGGTTTTAGATAATACCCGCCCAAACCCTCCCATGTGCAGCCCTACCTCATTAGACTCGGCCTTACAACTGGTCATATTTTTCTTTTTAAACTCACTCCGACTCTTATAGGTTTCAAGTCTAAAGTATTGTATATCCCATTCGTTTATAAACAATATCCTCCAGATCTCACTCTCATTTACCATTTGATTTTCATTGTTCATAATCGTCTATTTACCTAAACGGCTAAACCCTCACTAACCAAATAAAAACTTCATCTTATCATTGTAAATCCTATTTTCTTTAGCTTCCAAGGACCAAAATCAAACCAAATGAAGAAGCCTATTTCAATTTTTCACTGCGAAACCACTCTCTGATCTTCAAAATCAAACCCCATTTCTCATTTAAACTGTAGAACAAAGAAACTGTGATTCAATTTACGCTCTCTCTTCTGCTATTTCTATTACTTTCCTTCTCTCTGAGCAAAGGGTTTTTCATGATGGGGAGGTTTAATATTCTACCAAAAGATATTGTGTTAGAAATTTTAATTCTCTTACCAAAAAAATGTATTCTACGCTGCAAATCAGTCTGTAAGCTATGAAGTGAAGTTGTTCATCATCCATTATTCGGTCAGATCCACTTGAATCGTCTTGATTCTACTGATGATTATGATAAGTTGAGTTTCATTTTCTATTGTTATGAAGAAGGGCTTAATGAATTTTATTGTACTGAGTATGATGAGAATTGTAATGAGACACCCTTTAATAGAAATACAAGGATGGATTTAAAACCTTTACTTAAGCGTAGTATTTATTCATTTGATGGATCATGTAATGGATTAATGTGCTTCAATGAATCCTTTGAAGAAGATGATGTTTATATATGTAATCCTGCTACCAGAGAATATATTGTCCTTCCAAAATTTGAAGGGAAAGACATGTTAGACTTGTTAACTGGCTTTGGTTACATTCCGTCAACGAATCAGTACAAGGTTGTTAGAATCCATAACACCGAAAGAGACCCAAATGTAGGAATTATTCAGGTATACACTCTAGGTAGCGGTATTGGATGGAGAAATGCAGGAACGATAGACATAAAATGTGTTCCACGGTGTACTGGTGCTTTTGCAAATGGAGCTCTTCATTGGGTGGCCTTCGATGGAACCATTATTGTTTTCCATTTAGCTGATGAAAAGTGTAGTGAACTTCATTCGCCACCCCGCTTGATAGGAACTCATTGTCGATATGTAGGGGTTTTAGGTGGTTTTCTAAGTGTTACTTATTATCGTTATCCACGTGGTGTTGATATATGGTTATTGAAGAAGAATGAAGATAATGCTGACCTGAGCTGGAGTAAAGAGTTTAGTTTTGACAGTTACATACCGCAGCCATTTGGGATTATCAAGAGTGGTAGGCTTCTATGCTATGAGCAGCACAAAATTTATTGTTACGATCTGGAAACATCATCTGTCAAAATGGATGTGAGTTTTGGAAAGTTTATTAGTGAAGCAATCCCTCACAAGAATACTTTATTTTCATTAAAGGTATTAGAAGAAACTGATGCAAAAACAATGGAATCCATTGTGAAAAAGTGGGGGTACAACAACCACACCCAATATTTCGCTTAGAAATTTGTATGGACAAACTCCAATATATTTTCTAGACAATCAACTAGACAGTCAGACTCAATCTAGATAAAAAGTATATCAAAGAGTTTATATCTCAATCTCTCGATTTGATATATACTCAAGCAAATAGAAATCTGCGAGTCTTTATCAAATACTAGAGAGATAACTTGGATGGTACCAAAGACCAATATCCAAGTGTCAATCAATTTAAATCAACAACCAAAAGGTCGGATATTCTAATTGATTGAACAACGCACAACCTGTGATATTTCAATTATATAACAATATATAATGCGGAAAAGAAATAACACAGACACCAGAATTTTGTTAAAAAGGAAACCGCAAATGCAGAAAAACCCCGGGACCTAGTCCAGATTGAACACACACTGTATTAATCCGCTACAGACACTAGCCTACTCCAAACTAACTTCGGTCTAGACTGTAGTTGAACCCCAATCAATCTCATACTGATCCAAGGTACAGTTATGCTCCTACGTCTCTGATCCCACCATGATGCTACGTACTTGATTCCCTTAGCTGATCTCACCCACAACTAAGAGTTGCTACGACCCAAAGTCGAAGACTTTAATAAACAAATCTATATCACACGGAAAAGTCTACGGTAATAGATGAATCCGTCTCCCACGACCTACGAGTTTTTTTTCCGTCTTTTGATAAATCAAGGTGAACAGGAACCAATTGATAAACCAGACTTATATTCCCGAAGAACAGCCTAGTATTGTCAATTGATGAGTGCCAAATATTGTATATATTTATCCCTTTTTGTTGGCATTTAACTCATCTTTTGTGCAGTAATTCTACATTTTATCCCATATTATGTATTTTCATTGTTTTCAAGAATAAATATTTTTCTTACTTAATTTTGCATTTTTAGGTAATAAATAAAGTCTGGATAACTTGCGGAGAGGAAAAGAGCTGAAGAGTGGTGAAAAGCCGGAAGAAATTACGCAAGGAAGCCGCAAAGAATGGAGCGCACGTACAAAAAGCTAGGAATGGGCTCAAGAAGGAAGAATTGTTCTTGAAGAAGATATGGGCTTGGCATACCCAAGGCCCAAAACCCTTACCCAAACCCATTTTCTATATCCATACCCGCCTCCATTCTAAACCGTTAGATCGGATCCATCTCATCATCCAATGGTCGATCCTTCGTAGAGCATCAAAATCTGAAGTCTCTGCAAAACACCATAATACCTAAATTCCAAGCCTTCAGATTAGATCACATTTAGATCCTACGGTCGATTCTTTGCCTGCGCATCAAATAGCGATACTTCTGCTAAACACTACAGCACCTAACCTCGATCTTCGCCGTTAACTTCGTTGTATCAAGACATCCGACGGTCGCTACCAGACTCTTCAGGGGTAGCCATCCGATTCACCTACAGCTTAGCATCCAGTGACTCAGATTCGCCAACATATAAATCCGCTACACCCGACCAACACTCTAGTACCTAATGCCTATACCTTAACCAAACATACCCTCCATCATTCCCATCGACTTCTTCTCCCCCATTCCTCTGCAGAAACACCCATTCCACCACCATCACCTCCACCTGCTACTTCCATCATCCATCGCTCCTGTCACCACCATTTCTACCACCAACTCCACCATCTCCATCATTACCCGACACGACCCATCCCCCTAATTCGAAGTGCTTTAACCTCTCTCACCAACTGACCTAGGTGAGGGTTGATAAAACACCTCAAATTAGGGAGCAATTGTAGCGATTGGGGAAGGAGAAGAACCGAGAGAGGCAGAGAAGACATGGGGCGACGTCAATTCAAAGTTTTGGTGAGTAAATTTCGGAAATTGAAAACCCTAATTTCAATTCTAGGGTTTCGGAAAAATTGGGTATTTGGTGATATAAATAGGGGGTGATGTAGAGCGGAGAGAGGGTGTTCTTGGGCTAGCCAAGATTCCCCCAAATTTGGGTTAGTGTATGTTTAATTTTAATTTTCAATTTCAACTTCAAATCAATTTAAATCTTTAGGGTTATGTTTAATTTGTTCTCAATTCTGTTATTTTGTGCTGTTTAATTCTTGTTGTTATATTTCTGTTTAATATTTGCTGTTTTTATAATTCCATGACCTGTTTAATTTCTGAATACCATGTCCTGTTACTTGATGTTTAATGCTTACTGTTCCTATTCTTCTTATGTTTTGCTCACTGTAATTCCTGTTCTTGTTCTGTTTAAGTGTCCAGTTTAGTGCTCTGTTTAGGGTTCATGTTTAGCTTAATATTGTTCATTGTTCCTGTTTGTCCCCTGTTAATGATAATCCTGTTAGTGTTAATTCTGTTTAATGTTAATGTTAGTTTAAATGCTCAAATGTTAAGTTTGTTCATTGTGAAGTGATGGAATGTTAGGCTAGAAGCCTTGAAGCATTGGATTGATTGAGCAGTGGGGAGAAACTAGTGCTCACTAGTGACTGTGAGCAAACTGGTTCTCTTCCCACTCTAGTTGTATGCCTAGGCTCTCTTGTTTTGTCAACTGTTAGCTTCTCAAATGTTAGGATTAGTTTATTGTTGTGTGTCAATGCTAGGTTAGAGCCTTAGAGCATTGAGTTGATTGAGCAGTGGGGAGAAACTAGTGCTCACTAGTGACTGTGAGCAAGCTGGTTCTCTTCCCACTCTAGATGAATGCCTAAAGCCATTGCCTTGGCTTTGCTTTTTTTTTTTCCTTCCTTTTTTTTTACTTCACTGTCTTCTTCACACCCCTGCCCTTGGCTTAGGCCTTGGTTCCATTGTTCTTGTTTAGTTTCATTGCACTGTCACTTTTCCTCATTCATTTACTGCCACTGTTTTACTTTCACTTGTCCTTCATTTTGTTTGCTATTTTCTCCTGCTACTTCAACTTCTCCTGCTGCTGCTCCATCTTGCTTCTCTTGCCCTGTGCTACAGCCACTGCTGCTGCTGCAACTGAGCTTGGCTCACGGCTCAAGGCCCAGCTCATCATTAGGTTACCAAGCCCAGTTCTCAGTCATTACAAAGGCCCAGGTCACTTTTAAAGTAAAAGCCTGATTCAATCAAAGCCTGAACTCAATTAAAGGCCCAGTCCAATTCAGGTTTAAGGCAAAAGCCTAATTCAGTCCACCAAAGGCCCAGTTCACTGTCAAGGGTACTCAAAGCCCATTGACATTCAAATCCCAGTGCACTTCAAAGGCCAAGCCTAGTGCACTTCAAGACCAACTGAGCCCAAGCTCAGTTCACTTCATTATCAAACAAGCCTATAATCCAAAGGTACCCTAAGCCCAAAGCCCAAAAGGCTTCATAGTTAACCAACAACAACTTAGAAGCCCAAAATAGCTAAACACTACAAAACACACCCAGTCTCTGTGGATCGACCCGTACTTGCACGAGCTACAACTGACGACCGTGCACTTGCGGTATTACTGTAGGCCCGTTTCATTTCGCCTCAATTTTATACGCTTTCCCGGGCCCACCAAGTTTTTGGCGCCGCTGCCGGGGATTGGTGCTGTGTTTTTCTTGTAGTTTTATTAGCTATTTTTGCATTCCACTGCATAGCATTTGCATCTGCATCTGCTTCACTTCATTTTCTGTTGGACCTGCTGTTCTGAACCTGTTTTTCCTCTGCTGGGACGCCACCAAGGAAAAGAACCAAAGCCCAACTGGGTTTTTGCAACAATATCAGATCAGCTGGGCTGTGCTTAAAAGGTAACCCATTTAAGAGAACCCGAATTGTGGGCTTCCAATTTTTTAATTGTGGGCTTGTAATATTAAAGCCAATTTTTGGGCTTCTTATTTTCTGTTGGGTTGTAATTAATTTTTGTGGGCTTGTTTGTTTAATTTGTGGGCTTGTATTTAATTTTTGTGAGCTTGTTTAATTTGGACTTGTATTTTGTATTCTGGGTTTTTAAACCCAGCTGAGCTTGTAACCGATCACGCTAGGTTAACTCGTTAGTGGGCCGAGTACCCAAATTCTAGGCCGAGATTTTGGACTCAGTTTCACCAAACGTTTTCAAACCAGCTGAGCCAAAGCAAACACAAAACCAACAGTGGGCTTGCTCCCATTCAAAAACCAAATTTTATTTTCTTTTAAAAAAAAAAAAAAAAAAAAAAAAATTCTCCTTATTTCAAAACCAAAATTCTCCCATAAAAATCAAAAAGTTTTCCAAATCTTTCCCTAAAAACCAAAATTTTACTTGCTCCCATTTTTACAACCAAATTTTTTCCTCTTTATCCCATTAAAACCAAACTTGCTCCCAAAATTTTAAAAAAACCAAAAAAAATGTCTCCCGACAAAACCAAATTTTTCCCAAAAAGTCCAATCCCATTAAAAACCAAAATTTGCTTGTAGATAATGTGTTAGTTAAATTTCCTTTTGTATATATTTTGTGCTCATCCATTGTGACTCCGAATATGTTGGAGTTTTGCCTTGGATAACGGAGTTTTAATTCTGCTTTCGCCGAAATCGGGTATTCTCTCTCCTTTTACTCTACTCAGCATGTCCCTTTCCATATGTTGCATTTTAATTCTTTCCATATTTTCAAACATTGAGGACAATGTTTAGTTTAGTTTGGGGGTATAGAGTAGATACCATGATAATATGCTATAATTGAAAAAGAACTCCTTCTTTTTGAAAAAAATTAAAAAATCAAAATAAAAAAATTAAAAAAATTAAAAAAATCATAAAAAAGGAGCTCATTTACCTTAAAATGTTGACTCTTGTGCAAATATGTAATTTTTAGGAGTCTTAGTCTAGATATTTAGGCACCCTGATTCTAGCACAATTCACATAGTGATAAGAAATTTGCACGCGCACGATCTACCAATACATGTATGGCCTCGATCTTCAAGGTGTTTGATAGGAAGTTACGATTGCCAATCACTTTAGAATACTGAACGAAACTTGACTAGCTTGTTCTTTGGTTGGTTGGGATAGAAGGTGGAGGTTACATTAAGAAAGACAACCATCGAATTTAACTGGGTGCATCAAAAAGGGCTACCTCTTGCAAAGTGTCATGTAATCTTTTGTTTCCTTTTGTATATGTATCAAAAGTGTTTCTTTGTTCAAAAAAAAAAAAAAAACGATGTATATATTCAGAAAAAAAAATTTATCATAAAAAAAAAAAAAAAAAATCAAGTATTTATCAATTCCATCCTCTCTTGTTCCAAAAATAAAAGAGAGTAGTCAATGTAAATAAGAGTCATGTAAATAGTCATTTTGTTTTTTTCATTGTAATAAGCAAGGAGGGTGTATGCCATTGATGTACAACGCGAGTAATTGTGAAATACCTCCAACTCATTCACAATTCTCGTAAAGTCCGGACAGCTAGCTAGATTTCGACCTTGGTTCTTAGCCTGAGAAACTATCTCTTGGTGATTAGTAGTCATAACATCCGATCTTTCTTTACACATGTGTAGATACACTTTACACTCTTATCACATGTCTTTTTTTGTTATCAGTGCTAGGATTGTGCCTTCGATAGCTAGATTGACATCTCCATTTTGCTGTGAGCTTAACTGACTTGCACATGTCACATTTGATGGAATCTGAGCTTATATTTTGACCTAGAACTTTGTAGGTACGTTCTAAGCAAACCTTCACGAGACTTCAACTCGTCCACTAGGGACACTTAGTGGTTTAAAAGGCTTAGTGCATACGCTAAATGCATTCGAGAGACCAGCGACAGTGGTATAGTTAGGATTTCCTTAGTTTTGTTTTACTTGAGGACAAGTAAAATTCAGGTTTGGGGGTATTTGATGAGTGCCAAATATTGTATATATTTATTCCTTTTTGTTGGCATTTAACTCATCTTTTGTGCAGTAATTCTACATTTTATCCCATATTCTGTATTTTCATTGTTTTCAAGAATAAATATTTTTCTTACTTAATTTTGCAGTTTTAGGTAATAAATAAAGTCTGGATAACTTGCGGAGCGGAAAAGAGCTGAAGAGTGGTGAAAAGCCGGAAGAAATTACGCAAGGAAGCCGCAAAGAATGGAGCGCACGTCCAAAAAGCTAGGAATGGGCTCAAGAAGGAAGAATTGTTCTTGAAGAAGATATGGGCTTGGCATACCCAAGGCCCAAAACCCTTACCCAAACCCATTTTCTATATCCATACCCGCCTCCATTCTAAACCGTTAGATCGGATCCATCTCATCATCCAATGGTCGATCCTTCGTAGAGCATCAAAATCTGAAGTCTCTGCAAAACACCATAGTACCTAAATTCCAAGCCTTCAGATTAGATCACATTTAGATCCTACGGTCGCTTCTTTTCCACTAGTACAAATCTTCACATTGGCCACACTTAATCACCGTGTCCATAGGCTTTTGGTCATGGATTTTTTTCACTCCAAAAATGTGGCATCAGGTGCCGAGACAAAAAGGTATCCCTATGGCTACATAAACTTTGAGTGGCTATAAAATATAATTTACCATGGCCATAACTCTAAAACCGTGTCTATATGGTACTCAATATTTTTTTTGTAGTTAAGCATTTTCACTATCACCATGGCCATAGGATCCTTATAGACACACAGTTTAATTATATGTGGCTAAAGTTTACCTTAAAGTCACGTGAATTTTATTATAGCCGTGGCCTTTGTCATCAATTGGACACGCAAAATTCATTTTATCATGGCCAATTCATGAGTTGCAGTCACACTAATTTTTCTCATCCATGGCCATCTCTATCATTTGGACACACGGAAAATAATTTAACATGGCTAATACATGATTTGTAGTCACGCTTAATCTATGGTACCATGGCCATCTATATTTTTGGACACATGATAAACATTTTACACGACCGATTAATAAGTTATGGCTACTAAACATTTGTACCACCGTGGCTAAATTTTTTCGAAAGACACATCAAGTGTTTTGAATGTAGCCATTGTTTACCTTTTGGACACATCAAGTGTTTTCAATGTAGCTATTGTTCACCTTTTGGACACATCAAGTGTTTTCAATGTGGCTATTTTTCACCTTTTGGACACATAGGATACCACAAACCATGGCGATAACCTTTATAAAATGACATAAAACGTATTTAACGTGGCAAATATTAGCTTTTAGTCACTCGAAAAAATTGCAATTTTTATCGCTTAATTTATCTTCAGGGACCTATTGGCCCCCTCTTTTATCATTTGTAGCAAATTCACCTAAATAACCATCCATAAAAAATTAATCAAGACTATAATTAGAATTGAACCAGTTATCGAATCTTAAGATTTTATATAAACAAGAGTAAACTCTGATAGTAACACCATTATTGGTTCTGCTACATCTATTACAATTGCTTTTAAAAATTCGGTAAACTGCTATACAAAGACCCAAGTTTGTTTATTATCTTAAGTTAATTAAGTCTCAACATACATAATTTGCGGCATACCTTTACGCTTTTTCAGCCTCTTTCTCACTCTTTCCAGCTCTCATACGCTTTATTATCTGTAGGAAGTTCATGTCTACAAACTGGGCATGTGTTATGTTTTTCCTGTTGCCATTACATAAAAGTAGATTTTAGATTCTGGTAAACCACCTAAGTAAAAAATTTACAAAAAGTAATAATTCCCTAAAAGTATCAAGTACCTCTCACCTTCCCTGGATATTCGACACCCTGAATCCTCTGATGCAATCGTCTGGAGAGAAATTACAATTTACAAGATGATGTATGTGAATATAGAATAGCAGGCTTATTTTTTTATATAGAGGAGGACGTGTTTTAGTTAATTCTCAAGGTCAAACTATTGTTTTAGTTAATCCTCAAGGTCAAATATTACATAAGTATTGTGAGTTTGCATTTCTTATACCAATTAAGAACGAGGAAAAGAATTCTTACTCTTGATTCCAGATTCGTCAGGACTCAGATCAGGTTGCCTCCTTTGCTCTATCCATCTCGGCCTCTTGCACTGCCATTAAAGAATAAATTTTCAGACACCAGTTCCAGATAACAACACATCTAACCCAAGAAGCAAGACTATTCAAAAACATGAACAGCACGCAGACCTTTCCCAGGTGTGGCAACCTCAATAAATTCTCTTGGTAACAATTCAACAGGTTCAGGAACATAGTCAGATTCCTAATATGAAATGAAAAAGAAAATAAAAATCAGCACCCGAGGTCATAAGCATAATGATAACTTTTGTGAATCGCGCATACAAGTCAAAATATGACAAGTGGCTCAGAGATTTAGACAAAGATGTAATGGCCGAAGTATGTGTTCAACTGAACACAAAATACAGTAACATACACAATATGTAGGACATTTATACATGGTGAACACCGAATAATAGTTGAAGACGTTACCCTAACACCCAGTTTCGTAAGCCCAGAAAATGCGATACTAAATATAAAATAAAAAAAAGCAGCATCAACAGAAAGACATTCTCATTGGGATCACAAACAGGCAAGAGCTCTAACAGCAATTCATCTCATTTTTCAGATACACACAAGCAAGTTGGATTAAGTTATACCTTTTTTACTTAGTGAAATGAACTTCCATGATCACATTCTTGAGCACCAGCAACATCATATATGTGAGTTTAATATGGTGACACTATTCAGAACATATTTCCAAGAAAATATATGTTGCAAGCGATTGAACAAAATCAACTCCACTAGGAGTAACAAGTCAGAAACAATGTTCTGATAGTACACCACCTCCTTACAGACCTAGAATAGTCATCTTTCTTCCTACGGGATTTCTAGCAGTGTTAGTGTGAGCAGAAACGACAGACCTTGATGAGTTTTACTTGAAATCATCTGTGAAGCTTTGATTTTTTTTTAAGGAAGTGAAGCTTCGATGAACAACCTTACATGGTGATCCACAACCCTATAAGCCATGTCAACATCATCTCTCTAGCGTTTACAGAATACGGTCGACCTCACAAAAAAAAGCATGATCAGAAAATACAATAAATATCAAACATTGACTTAATGTTCACCATAAGACTGGTCTAATTTTGTGACATCATATCGAATAATTGGACACTATAAATCTGCTAGTCAGGTCAACCCTGGAGATAAGGCAGTGCTAGGCTCCAAATCCTTTAGCATGTACTAGAAATATATAGATGAACATCACAAATCTATTAGTCATGGTAACCCTGGAAATAAGGCAGTGCGAGGCTCCAAATTATCTGGTATATACTAGTCAAGCTGTCAAACATTGAAACAGGACATACACATAAAAAGAATCTGGACATTATGTAGCGAGGGAGACACAAGCAAGATTTCATCCTTACTAAGAATTATAAAATACTGAAGGAGATATAAGTTGAGCCCTATTAAGAGAAAAACAAACCTGCAGGCTGTCCCAATGGTACACTCTCTTGTTGGTACAAGCTGTAGAATTACAAGTTCATCCCTATATTCCCACTTCTCCGTCTAATCAACAGATTTCTCGGCAATAGAAAAACTCATCCCATGGGAAAGTTCTGACCGCAGGTTACGCAGATAATACCATTGTGCTCATCCCCACCTTCCTCGAGACCCTCTTTGTCTCCATTGAAGGCTTTGGCTTGAATTACTTGACCAGAGAATGGAAGGCTAACTCACTGCCGTAGATGCCAAAAGAGAAAAATTGGTGAGTGATAAAAAAAAGGACAAATTATAAGCTTCTTAAGAAACTGCTTACACATACTAAAATAGGGTAGACACATATTCAAAGTACAGCCGAATCAACCTTCCACTGTATGGGAGGTGTGAAGAAGTCCAGCAAAAAGCAAGTTGTAAAATTGACTCACGAAATGCCCAGTCTAGTCTTCATTTAGAAGCGGCTTATACCAAATGTAACTAGAGAAAATAATGCAGCAACATGGTAAAAAGGGGTTCGGCTAGTGATCTGCATAGAGGCATCTAATTTCCATGTTTCTGCATATATTTAACTATTTTCATTGTCAAAATAAACTTCATGGAACAATGGGCAGAAAGGCAGTAGTTTAGGTTCTAAGCTATTCAGGCATAGATTTCAGCAGTTGACAGGGAATCCTCTAGGTTGGCACAACCATAATATAACATACAATAATCTATTAAGACAACTAACAAAATCTGGCCTCAAAACTCTATCCGAATTTTGAATCCAAGAAACGACTGTTATATTCAAGTAATCAACCCTCCGAGCTTTACTAATGATTATTCTTAAGAAATATCTTATGTGAATTTACAATAATATAAAAAAGGAAAAAACAAGAGTGACCAGAAACACAACATGTAGATATAATGAATGTGACATCAGGGACTGACTCAATGTTACCAGACAAGGCTGATGTCAATTAGGGATATATGCAAAAGATATTGAGTGATTACAACAGAGAGAGGAACAAAAAAACCCTAGGAATCAAAAGGAATCCCCAAACATCAATGTCTTCAACAGCGACCAAATTCAAATCAGTGACACAAAATCTCATGTAATAAGAATTCAAACAAACCCCGTTTCTTGATTCTTCCATCAGCAGCAACAGCCTGTTTCATAGCCACCAATTTCATCTCTGAATTTCTGCATCTCCTCACCGGTTTCCCAAATCGGTAATGAAGCCGCCATTAGTTTCAGATGAAGAAAATTAAACATAAATAATGATGAGAAAAATAAATCTCTCTGAATTTTAGGTCTTATGTGGAATCCAAATTTTTAGGTCTTGTGAAAGATCCATTTACTACTTCAGCAAATTTTTTTACAGAGAGAGTGAGAAAGAAGGGGATTCAGAGGTGGTAGTCAGAGAATGAATCAGTGAACGAATGAAGCCGGAGGAACATTTGAGAGTTAGGGTTTCTTTTGTGTGTTAAGAGGGGGGGAGAGAGACATGAAGCTTTAATTTTGTCTAAAAGGTTTTGGACGGTGATAAGTTTGGGTCAAGGTTTGATCATAGGGTTTTCTGTGTTAGAGAGGAAGATAAGAGATGGAAAATGAGCGAAGGGAAATGAGAAACAAAAAACAAAAAAAATTATGTGAAAGAATTTGGATGGTGTAGATTTTCTTTAGGATGTTCATACGGATTGCAGAAATTAAGGGACGGTATAGATTCATTTTAGGATGCTCATACGGATTGAGAAGCTTTTGTGTTTCTCTTTGTGCTAGTTCAAACTTGTGCATTCCATTTTATTATCAATTTTCCATATGAAAAAAATCCAAAAAATATATCAATAAATTTAAGATATTATTATCGACCTTCAATTATAAAAAAAAATTCCAAACATATATGGGAAGGAAGCAAAAAAACTAAGAAAGTGTGTTTTCTTTGTGCTTTCTCTTTGTGCTTTTGTGCTTTTTCTTTATGCTTCTGATTTGAATTTCGACTAGCCACATAGGTCTTGAGGAAATTTTGACTAGTCATACAGGTCATGAACTTCAAATGTGGTATAATGATGTATAAAATATAAACCAAGAAGTTTTGGGTGGGTTCTGACTTCAAACTTAGAAGGATACGTCATCCAAATCGATATATATGAAGCTCAGTGTCGATTCGAACTTTAAATATGGTTTAACGGCATACAAACTATGAACCAAGAACCTCCGAGAGGGTTCTGACTTCAAACATCGCATGATACACCATCGAAATCGATAAATATGAAGCTCAGTGTCGATTCGAACTCCAAATATGGTATAACGGCATAACAAACTATGAACTAAGAAGCTCCGGGAGGGTTTTGACTTCAAACTTAGCAGGATACATCATCGAAATCGGTAAATATGAAGCTCAGTGCCGATTTGAACTTCAAATATGGTATAACGGCATAACAAACTATGAACTAAGAAGCTCCGGGAGGGTTTTGACTTCAAACTTAGCAGGATAAATCATCGAAATCGGTAAATATGAAGCTCAGTGCCGATTTGAACTTCAAATATGGTATAACGACGTACAAACTATGAACCAAGAAGCTCCAGGAGGGTTCTGACTTCAAACTTAGCATGATACATCATCAAAATCAATAAATATGAAGCTCAGTGTCGATTCGAACTTCAAATACGATATAACGACACACAAACTATGAACCAAGAAGCTCCAGGAGGGTTCTGACTTCAAACTTAGCAGGATACATCATCGAAATCGGTAAATATGAAGCTCAGTGTCGATTTGAACTTCAAATATGGTATAACGATATACAAACTATGAACCAAGAAGCTCCGGGAGGGTTCTGACTTCAAACTTAACATGATACATCATCGAAATAAATAAATATGAAGCTCAATGTTGATTCGAACTTCATATATGGTATAACGACATACACACTATGAACCAAGAAGCTCTGAGAGGGTTCTGACTTCAAACTTGGCATGATACATTATTGAAATCGATAAATATGAAGCTCAGTGTCGATTCGAACTTCAAATATGGTATACCAGCATACAAACTATGAACCAAGAAGCTCTGGGAGGGTTCTGACTTCAAACCTAGCATGATACATCATCGAAATAAATAAATATGAAGCTCAGTCACTTGTAATTCCCAAAACACCCGGCTGCACCCGTTATTGTAATTCCCTTGGATGCCACAATCACTTGTAATATGTCCTTCTATATACCAGAGCTTGAGATTTATGTATTGCAGGAACAAGCATAAACATTATCCCAAGAAAAGACTCAGTAACAACCATGGCTAGCTAGTACTTTAAAAGTTAAAACTCAATCTCATATGTCTAATGGATCCAACGCTATGGTCACAATTTGTTTTTCGTATAGCCATATCATAATCCTCCAAAAAAAAAAGGTGTAACCATATGTCAATCTTTTATCATGTTTGATAAAATGTGTCAATTCGTTAGTATATGCGTGTCTAATAAACCATATATTATGGACACATAAACAAACCAATGTGGCTAAATAAATCCTCTTTCCGCCACGGATTAATAGGTGTGTCTATTGCCATCCTACACTTTCTACACATACATAATTATTTAATGTGGCCATATAGGCATCTATGGCTACATGTGACGGGATTAGACTGAAAACTATGACCAAATGATACCCTATGGCTACAGTTGATGGGTTTAGGATTAAACCCATGACCAAATGGTGAACTATGGCTACATGGTAACACAAAACGTGGCTATAGTTATACTGATGACCAGTAGCCACACAAATAACCCGAAATGTGGCTGGGTTGTAAGCCAAAAAACGTGGCCTATGTGAAGGTTTGTACTAGTGTTCCTGCGCATCAAATAGCGATACTTCCGCTAAACACTACAGCACCTAACCTCGATCTTCGCCGTTAACTTCGTTGTATCAAGACATCCGACGGTCGCTACCAGACTCTTCAGGGGTAGCCATCCGATTCACCTACAGCTTAGCATCCAGTGACTCAGATTCGCCAACATCTAAATCCGCTACACCCGACCAACACTCTAGTACCTAATGCCTATACCTTAACCAAACATACCCTCCATCATTCCCATCGACTTCTTCTCCCCCATTCCTCTGCAGAAACACCCATTCCACCACCATCACCTCCACCTGCTACTTCCATCATCCATCGCTCCTGTCACCACCATTTATACCACCAACTCCACCATCTCCATCATTACCCGACACGACCCATCCCCCTAATTCGAAGTGCTTTAACCTCTCTCACCAACTGACCTAGGTGAGGGTTGATAAAACACCTCAAATTAGGGAGCAATTGTAGCGATTGGGAGAAGGAGAAGAACCGAGAGAGGCAGAGAAGACATGGGGCGACGTCAATTCAAAGTTTTGGTGAGTAAATTTCGGAAATTGAAAACCCTAATTTCAATTCTAGGGTTTCGGAAAAATTGGGTATTTGGTGATATAAATAGGGGGTGATGTAGAGCAGAGAGAGGGTGTTCTTGGGCTAGCCAAGATTCCCCCAAATTTGGGTTAGTGTATGTTTAATTTTAATTTTCAATTTCAACTTCAAATCAATTTAAATCTTTAGGGTTATGTTTAATTTGTTCTCAATTCTGTTATTTTGTGCTGTTTAATTCTTGTTGTTATATTTCTGTTTAATATTTGCTGTTTTTATAATTCCATGACCTGTTTAATTTCTGAATACCATGTCCTGTTACTTGATGTTTAATGCTTACTGTTCCTATTCTTCTTATGTTTTGCTCACTGTAATTCCTGTTCTTGTTCTGTTTAAGTGTCCAGTTTAGTGTTCTGTTTAGGGTTCATGTTTAGGTTAATATTGTTCATTGTTCCTGTTTGTCCCCTGTTAATGATAATCCTGTTAGTGTTAATTCTGTTTAATGTTAATGTTAGTTTAAATGCTCAAATGTTAAGTTTGTTCATTGTGAAGTGATGGAATGTTAGGCTAGAAGCCTTGAAGCATTGGATTGATTGAGCAGTGGGGAGAAACTAGTGCTCACTAGTGACTGTGAGCAAACTGGTTCTCTTCCCACTCTAGTTGTATGCCTAGGCTCTCTTGTTTTTCAACTGTTAGCTTCTCAAATGTTAGGATTAGTTTACTATTGTGTCAATGCTAGGTTAGAGCCTTAGAGCATTGAGTTGATTGAGCAGTGGGGGAAACTAGTGCTCACTAGTGACTGTGAGCAAGCTGGTTCTCTTCCCACTCTAGATGAATGCCTAAAGCCATTGCCTTGGCTTTGCTTTTTTTTTTCCTTCCTTTTTTTTTACTTCACTGTCTTCTTCACACCCCTGCCCTTGGCTTAGGCCTTGGTTCCATTGTTCTTGTTTAGTTTCATTGCACTGTCACTTTTCCTCATTCCTTCACTGCCACTGTTTTACTTTCACTTGTCCTTCATTTTGTTTGCTATTTTCTCCTGCTACTTCAACTTCTCCTGCTGCTGCTCCATCTTGCTTCTCTTGCCCTGTGCTACAGCCACTGCTGCTGCTGCAACTGAGCTTGGCTCACGGCTCAAGGCCCAGCTCATCATTAGGTTACCAAGCCCAGTTCTCAGTCATTACAAAGGCCCAGGTCACTTTTAAAGTAAAAGCCTGATTCAATCAAAGCCTGAACTCAATTAAAGGCCCAGTCCAATTCAGGTTTAAGGCAAAAGCCTAATTCAGTCCACCAAAGGCCCAGTTCACTGTCAAGGGTACTCAAAGCCCATTGACATTCAAAGCCCAGTGCACTTCAAAGGCCAAGCCTAGTGCACTTCAAGACCAACTGAGCCCAAGCTCAGTTCACTTCATTATCAAACAAGCCTATAATCCAAAGGTACCCTAAGCCCAAAGCCCAAAAGGCTTCATAGTTAACCAACAACAACTTAGAAGCCCAAAATAGCTAAACACTACAAAACACACCCAGTCTCTGTGGATCGACCCGTACTTGCACGAGCTACAACTGACGACCGTGCACTTGCGGTATTACTGTAGGCCCGTTTCATTTCGCCTCAATTTTATACGCTTTCCCGGGCCCACCATCAATCACCTCACAATAATCCTAATCAACGCAATGAAAAAAGATATTGTGGAATCACAAACGATGAGACGAAGTTTTTGTGATTACTTTTCTATCTTTCCTATCAGAGATATAAATCTCAAGCCAATTATTACAATTGTACTTGTAACGATAGAAGACGCAAGATCAGATCACACAACTTCAAGAAAAGTAGTATCGGTCTGGCTTCACAATCCCAATGAAGTCTTTAAGTCGTTAACCTGGTTTTAGAATAAGAAACCAAAGGTTAAAGGAGAATCGACTCTAGCTATGCAACTAGTATCACACGTAAGGTGTGGGGATTAGGTTTCCCAGTTGCTAGAGTTCTCCTTTATATAGTCTTTCAAATCAGGGTTTGCAATCAATGTTAGCTTGGTAACAAAGCATTCAATATTCACTGTTAGATGAAAACCTGATTAGATTCAAGCTAATATTTCTCAACCGTTGGATCAAAAACTTAGCTTGTTACACACAAATGAAATGTCCAATTTTGGGTTTATGTAGTCGTTCCCAAACATTAACATTTGTTGGTTCAACAATAGTTAACCAAATGATTAGCCATATGATCAATTTCATATCCACCATATTCTTCTTCACCATAACTAGTTCAAATGACTCAAATGAACTAGTTATAGAGTTGTTCAATTGCTTAGATCTTATGTAACTACACAAGACACAATCGAAGAAAAAACGGTTTGATTCACTCGAATCGGTTCATGAACTTTATATCCACGGTTTGTATATAAGCATTCCTTAGTTTATATAAACATGAGTTCAAGAACAACCGATTTTAGATATAACCTGCTCAAGTTCGCGGACTTAAGCTCACGGAAGGAGTTCACAAACTCCAGCAGAAATTCTCGGGTCGAGAACTTCCGCCAGTTCGTGGGCTGAGTTCGCGGACTTGGCTCACGCCACATTCCGTTTCTCTTGATTAACAAAGTTCGCAAACTTTGGTTCAAGGAATAAGGACTTATACATATATGTGTTTCCACAACAATGCTTATATCCTACCAATGGTTATGTAATCTAAACTCTCATTTCAATCATTGAAACATTCTCAGAGGACGTTATATATTCGTTATTCACAGACCATTTTTCGTCAGATCAATTTCCAAAGTGATTGAAACATAACATGACATTCGTCACTAGGTAAAGATGAATTTGGCTAAAGCGAAAGCTTACCAACACATATTTCGAGAAATAGATAGGCGAGTTACACTCGGCTCGAAATAGCGAATGTGTATAATGAAAGTGTATATATCAAAACGACTTTTGTCTCAAGAATAGGAGATAGAGTAGATAGACTTTTGAGTGACAGATAAGTTCAAGTCTGCACATACCTTTTAGTCGATGAAGATCCACCAGTTCCTTGAGTAATCATTCGTCTTGTATGATGATTTCCATGGAGTCTTGAGCTCAACTAAACTTTCTATCCTAGTCCGAGACCTTTAGCTATATAGGCTAGAAATCATGACTTATAGTTTTGATCACTAACATTGAGAAACATGCTTTAGATAGCAACGCATGCGAGTTCGACCGAGAAATGCTCTAACAATCTCTCCCTTTGTCAATTTTAGTGACAAAACTATTAATACATATGGAATACAAAAAATAAATAAATTAACTTTTGTAGCTCCTATTCCACATGCCTAATCTTCAACATTACTCGAAATCTGCGTTACTTCCAAGTAATCCAATGATCCCAAAGGTTGTAAGTTTAGTATCATCGTTGTTGAAAATCCGTAGCTATGACAACAAGAAAACAATAGTTCTCAATCATTGTTATAGAGTGTCATAGTATCATTGCACAACGTCAGAGTCCAATTAATCTAATCGAAATACACAATCAAACTAATCACAAAAGTAATCACTTTAATTGGTCGTGCTCGACATAAGAAAACTTACGGTGCAACAACTAAATAACCAAACAAGATGATTAATTTAGTTGAACATGCTCGACATAAAGTATCTTACGGAACAACAACACAGCTAATCATAAAGTTAATCAACTTGGTCGTTCAACGCTCAATATAAGACACTTTACGGAGCCTCACAGTAATACATAAAATATGGATCAGGGAAGATCAATTACTGCGGAAAACACAAGGATTCATTCTATTTTCCATCATTATTCGCATAACGATATTCAATAGACATAATCCTTGAAAACAAAAGATTTTAACCTATCTTCCATCAATAATTGACATAATAGGCTTAACTTTTGTATTTGTCAAAAGTCTATTCATTCTTTTATCAATACATGCATATCGACATACGAAAGACTTTACTTTTGACAAGGTATGTGATAGTCATAGCTCACGGACGCAAATACACATATCCCATAACAATATTGCAATATATAAAACCATAATGATTAATACTACAAAAATCATCTTCCAAACAAATTTAGAATTTAAACCAATAAATCTAAAACATGAAGATGAAAACGTTGGACATAGCTATGTGTAATCACAATAATGGTTATTCCAAACTCTAGTTATTCTTCTAATAAAAACAAGAAAATAGAAGATTTGCTAGGCAAATAACACCTTTGAAGAATTCTTTATCATCCCCGAACTCCTTGTCGTCAACATCCATTGGGATATAAGGTTCATTAAGGTAGGAGTTTATATCAATAAACCTTCTCGGCCGATGTTGTCGAACCAGGGCCTTCTGAATCTCATCAGTCTTAAACACAAAAGCCTTTATTTGTTGAATCTCTTTTCGCATCTCCTTCAACTCTTCAAGAACACCGAAAACTTCTGAGAGTTTGAAGGAACGTCTCTTGGCTTCCGAAAGAGACATTTTTTCTTTTTCTTTTCAAGGTAGGAGATAACGGCGATTTTTCTTTTTTCCTTCATGATTGATGTCTTAACAATCATATTAACATCTTTTCTATCGGAAGACATCATGCTTGGAGTATCCATAACGTATGGGTTTGTGAGAGGAAATCACAAATTGAACTCAACAAGTAGTCTTGAGATAAAAAGAGGTTTTGAGGAAGGAAAAAGGAATGTAGGGTTTTGAAACCTTTAAACAGGTTCGCACACGTACAACTCACAACCCTATAAAGAGCGGAATTTTCGATAAAAACCCTCATTTGTTGATAGACAGGAAGAACAAAAACTAAGAAAATAAGGAAGAAAACTTTTTCTAAAGCCTGAGAGGTACAAAATCATTGTCTCTTTTGATCAGGCACATGAGACAAGATTTCCAAATCAACACAATCAAGTTGCATTGCGGTGAAAAACAATTTGTCCACCATTTTCCTCTTGAGAGGAATCCACAGACCTCTGTCTATCAAAACGATCCGACAATACTATCTTCTCTAATGGTGTTGGTTTATCCTTGGAAATTAACTTCTTAGACGAAGATAACATCCTACATACCTCAGCGGTCTTCTGAGCAAGTTTAAGATTCCTTGCTAAATGATTTGCTCTTCGTTGAAGTTTGTTGACGTGCCTGAATTGGTGTTTGTACTAATAGCAAATAGAAAATGTGTATAATGAAAGTCTATATATCAAAACAACTTTTGTCTCAAGAATAAGAGATAGACTAGATAGAATTTTGAGTGACAGATAAGTTCAAGTCTCCACATACCTTTTAGTCAATGAAGATCCACCAGTTCCTTGAGTAGTCATTCATCTTGTATGATGATTGCCATGGAGTCTTGAGCTCAACTACACTTTCTATACTAGTCCGAGACCTTGAGCTATATAGGCTAGAAATCAAGACTTATAGTTTTGATCACTAACATTATCAAACATGCTTGAGATAGCAACGCATGCGAGTTCGACCGAGCAATGCTCTAACACAGTGAAAGAGCAAGCTCAAGTGAGGAGGAGAAAACAATGATAAACTGAAGAAGCTGCAGAATGGAGTAAGAGATCTCTAGGTAAGTGTAATCATAATCACCTTCATTTAAATTTTAAACATTTTGCGATTAGGTAACAAGGAATCTTTTCTGAATCTAATCAATTTGCAATATGTGCTGATATTGTATAGTCTATGAGTTACTCTTACAGATTTTTACTTTTATTTTTACTGCTCATTTTATGATTTACTTTTGTTAGTCTGAGAAGTATATGCATGAAATATAGAGGGAAACATGGAGCTTTCCCAGTAGTCCTTGGCTCCTAGCCTACTAGGAAATGCATCTAGCTCTTCGTTCTCCGTATATATTATAAGTGATGTTGTTTCAAGATTTAGTGTGTGATTTAGAGTTGCTAAATCTGATCAGTCGAAGTAAATAGTGATTTGGATAGGAAACAATTGTAAAGTTCTCTTAACTAATCAATAAATGTAACAAAATTTGAAAATTGCTATCACTAGTAGGCACAACCTTGTCACGCTATACAAAGTGGGTGATGCTGTTTAGAGACAGAGAGAGATTTTTGCGCCTGGAGAATTGTTTTCAAGACTCTTAATTCTTTTCTATATGATATAAGATCTTGTGTTCCTCTCTTGTTGGCCATGTTCATACAATTCTGATTTGAGCAGATTAGACTGATGTGATTATTTCGCAAGAATGAAATTGCCAAAAAGGAAAAGTAGCTACAACATGGAATTGCCAAAAAAGAAAAAAAGAATGAACTTTCCGTCTAATAGATATCCCAAAGCTAGACATTATATTTGGATAGTGTGAGATGTGACAAGGTGTTCAGCTGCTAAGTCTTATGTTAGTCTTCCCGCGATCCTAGCAAGATACGTCACACCCTCCCAAGTCCTAACATTAGATCTGTTGAATAGTTATTTGATTCTGTTTGCAAGTAGGAAAAGATTGTACTTCATGCAGGAAAAGAAGGAGCTGGTGGCTAATCTTAGTGTTGCTAAGCCGTCGATCTATATTGTTCTGACATCATTTTGGGACCGAATTTATTGGGTTACCCTGAAATTTCTTCCTTTTTTTTGTTACCGAAACATTGACGTTAGGGTTATATTATAATTGGTAGGGCTGCACATGGTTCGGTTTTTATCAGTTTTTGGAAGAACCAAAACCGAAACCATAGTACTCTGTTTTTCAATATTAAAAACCAATGAGACCATATAACCTATTCGGCTTCTCTCGGTTCGGTTTCTACTCGGTTTGGTTAAAAACCAGATGGTTTTTGGTTAACCAAATGATTTATAAACAATCTTTTATTTTGGTCAGTTTCTCGATTCAAAGTCTGTCTATCTCAAGTGCCCTTAAGGAATAACAAGATTCTAACAACAACAATGTACAAGTGTTGTACATTAAGGAATAACAAGAAAATTCAAAATTATTGAATAAAAATGTACAAGTCTGTCTATAAAAATCTTCACTATATAAAATTCAAAGTCTATTTATCTCAGGTGCCCTTAAGGAATAACAAGATTCTAACAACAAAAATGTACAAGTGTTGTACATTAACAAGATTCCCAGCACAAAAAACTCATAATGATTATTTAGTAATTAAAATAACAAGTTAACAACATTCCCAACAAAATAAACAAGATCAACAAAATAAACATAGAATACCAATCAGTCTGAATTAACTCGTGAAAGTTTTTAAAATTAAGCAAAATCCACTGTGTAAATCAACTTAAATGACCCTAATTTGAAATCCTCAAATTTTTTCAATTTTACAAACCCTAATATCAAATTTAATTCATAAAGTCATAATATCAAAATCAGTTCAAATCCAACTCAAGAAGAAAATGAGGTAAAATGGTACACACAATCGCAAATCGCAATACCTTTACCTTTATAATCAAACTCCTATTCGGTCTCTTCTACTCCAGCTTCTAGGTTCGGGTGGTCAGGTTTGTTACTTGATCAAACTAGAATAAGTAAAACCGCAGAAGAGAAGATGATGGTGGTGGTAGTTCTAAGCTTGAGTAGTGGTAGTAGACTGGTAGTTCTGCTTTCACGGAAGAACCGCAGAAGAGAAGATGCAGTTTTGAGAAACTTAGGAAAGACACGAGTGAAGTAAGTTATTACTATTAGGGTAAAATTTCTACTAACATCCACGGCTAATATTACTTCAATCCTACGGCCAGCAGTAATCGGTTAACCAGTAGGTTTTCAGTTCGGTTTTTGGACGAAACCTAAACTGAAACCGACAGTGTCGGTTATCTGGAACTGACAACCATCAATGAACCATTGGGATATGGTTTCGGCTCGGTTCGGTTTATATTCTTCGGTTTCGGTTCGATTCCATGGTTCTTGTTCGGTTTTGTGCAACCCTAATAATTGGTGGTTGGCAGTCGTTTATGCTGGGTGTTTTTAAGAAAGGAGAATACTTAGTCGAGGTTTATTAAGTTATCCGTCATTTTAATTTGAACCATGTCTTTTCACATCCTTGGTTGATACGTCATTATTAGAAGATGTCTTCAACCCTAAATAGTTCTAGATTTTCTGTGGTATCGTACTTGACATTTTTATTTAGGTGTTAGCAATAAACCCCAATGATATGTACCTAGGAACTTCATTTTGGGTCTAGCGATCCACTTACAGTAGACACACTTGTTGTTTTCTAAGTGCACGAAGAGGTTTCAAGTTTAATAGGGACATATATCAGCAATGAAATTTTTCTCTACAATTGTTAGGTTTGTACACCTGCACTGATTGTTGGAGTGTCATTGTTCCTTTCCTTCTGTTTTTTACTTCTGGGACCTGATCATAGAGTGTCCCAGTTTATTCTTTTCATTCTTCTTTTGGGCATCTTTTCTTTTTATGCCTAATAAAGTTGATTTATTTGGCATTGCAGCTCCATTAACTGAAACAGACACTGCTTAAATGGAGGTAATTCCACTCAATATTTGTCATGCTTACTGACGACGCAAGGAGGCAAAATCTGGCTAGGAGGAGTGAAAAGAGAATTGGTCGTCACATCTGATATGACCGATGAAAATGTCATAGTATCTGGATATGTTTTTGGCTTTTTTTTGTGTGGTGATTTGCATTTTTGTTGTTAAACTGCTATAAGCTGATTTATGTAGATATCCATTTGTAGTAACTCACTGTTTTGTAGACTACCATTACAGTATTGCAGTTATCATTAAGCAAAAAAAACCCCACAAATCCCATTTGAAAATGCATAAAAAGGTTATCGTTGAGCCGCCGATGATGATCAGAGGTCCAGAGCTCAGGTTTTGCCGCTGCAATATCAGCACATACAGTGCAAAAAAGCATGAAACATAAGGATGTGAATAGGGCCGCTTTGACGCTTTTGGTTCTGAAGTCCCATTTGCTGGGCCTTGATTCTATTTTGTGCCAGACTTTAGACCTTTTTCCTTCTCTATACTTGCCATGCCAGTCTTGTGACTCTTTGTCTGACTCGCAGAGAAGCAGAACTTTTTTGAAAAACAGAAAAGGGGAAAAACAGGAGCAAAGAAAGAAAAATGGGAAAATCATCATCATCATCAACGGTGAATTCACTGAAATCAGCACTAGTAGTATTTGGTGCTCTAGCTTTTGGTTGGCTTACTATGGAGATTGCTTTCAAACCGTATCTTGACAAAGCTCGTGCAGCCATGGATAAATCTGATCCATCTCATGATCCTGATGATGAAGAAGAAGACAATAACAAATCACCATCCGATGAAGAAAAAGAAGATGTTGCATCTGACCTTAGTCACCTCAAATAGTTAGTTCCATTTTCTTGCTTTTATCAGTTTTAATTTGTTGTTTCGGTTTATTCTAGGGTTTTTCATGCTTCAATTTTCCTTTTTAGGGTTTTTCAGTTGTGAAAAATCAGTATCTATTATGTTTCTCAACATGATAATTATTAGTAATATTTGATTTCTGTTTGATAATTTTGCCGTGATTGTTGGAATCAAAGACACTTACAATTACATAACGAAATGGAAAACTTAGATTGATTGATTGATTAATCATCAAATGGATATTGTTCATATCTAATTGAACAATCATAAAGTACAGAACGAGCACCGATTCGATTACTGCAAGTATTAATCATTGATTGTATAGCTATACCAAGACATGTGGTGCAGTCGATACTCGGAAGTGTAGAATTACAGGTAGCATGACCATAGGCGAATGAGTTAGGAAAAGGAGAAATGTTTGTGTAGTTGTAACCTTTAGTTACCGGTGTAATAGCTTCTAAATCAGACAGAACATAAGCTAGACTTGTAGCAAAAGGATCGCCTTTTGTATATACGCCGGAATTGCACAGGATGGATGTTGTGTTTGTGTTTGGAATGCTGCTCACCTTGTTAATACTGCATAATACTGAAACAACAATGGAAAAGATGACCAGAATTGTTCGACTGCGAAAATGAACACCCATTTTTTTTTCTCTATACTGTTGTTTCTTCAAATTTCTTTGCTTGAATGATTTTCTCAATGAGAAATTGTTATTGGATTAGGTTTTGTATGGATAGATTCTTCGACGATATCGAAGACCTTATCTTCCTGGTCATGTAATGTTTTCTAATGTTTGGAGTCTTTGGACTATATATGAGCAAAGTATCTTTTGGTTTTTTATTTGGCTTTTCCAATCTGATTAAAATGCTAGTATCATTTTAACCCAAAGACTGCAGACCAGTAAACAATGACCATCCTAGAAGCAGTACTTTTACCAATTTGGCAGTGTTTTTTTTACATAACAATCGTGATACCTTTGATATTGGAAAGTTGATTTCTTAAGTTATAATCAAATGCTCAGCCATGGACTAGAGTAATGACCGTATAAGGAGACATCCTCCCGAATGAAATGCACATGATAGAGCCAACTCTCTTCTTTGCTGTTGCATGGTAAATACACACATTGACAACTTCCTCAGTCATAGTCATTTAGATTTTGAAGTTGGGATAGAAAAATATGAATGATACCTAATGAGATTTTTTTTTTTAGACATTTCAGCATTTCCAGTGTATTTTTCCTGGTTCTCCGTTGGCGGCAGAGTAAAAACCTGGAGGCCATGTTTATATATGTGCCTGAAGAACTGTTGCCACCAATGGTTTCGTGGTGTAGTTGGCTATCACGTCAGTCTAACACACTGAAGGTCTCCAGTTCAAACCTGGTCGAAGCCATATATATTTTTTTCCACTAAAAACGACCTCTCAATCTCAGAATACATAAATTGATGAATTGAAATCCTCTAAATCTTCAATATGTAAATGTTCTAAAGGATACTGCGACTGGACATTTCTCAAGGATACTCATATCTGTGCCAGAAAATCAGAAATAAGCCAAACAGCAAAGCGCAACAGACCCAGACATTAGCAAAGCAGAGCCTCAGCAGTATCCAAGGCCCAACAACAACCAACAACTGCAATTAGTGAGGCTAGTAAATTTTCAAGAAGACTCATCGGATCATCATCTTCAGATGGAGAAATAGACGGGCTGCCATGATGATCAACTCCAGATGGAGAAATAGACGAACTGCCATGATGATCAATTCCAGATGGAGAAATAGACGAACTGCCATGATGATCTACTCCAGATGGAGAAATAGATGAACTGCAATGATGATCAACTTCAGATGGAGAACTAGACGAGGATTCAGCAACAAGTAATGGAAGTAGAAGAAGTAAGGACATGGAGAGAATCATCACCTGTAGAAACTTCATTGTGTTCTGATGAAAGAAAAACAAGGGAGATTCAGAACTTAGAAGCAAGTTCAATGTAGTTTGTGGAAGAATATAGCTAGTTTGAGGAAAATACCAAGAAGGTGCTGCTGCAATGCCTGTCAACTTGCATCTATACCAATTTAGTTGCATGCTACCAAGCCCATACTAAGCTAAATAAGGAAGGTGATAGCACACTGAGCACATGGCAAAGCTTTTTTTTTCAAAACCGCGACTCATTCCTTGGTAACATTGATGACGACTATCTACCACTATGTAGATTAAAGTTGCATTTGTACCCTTGTCATATTTTTCCTTTGTGTGTTGTGAAGAAATAATTAATGTGTTAGAGGATTGATGGTGATATGAGAATTGTGATGGAGTGGAGTGCAGTTTGTGATTCTTCTGGGAAGGTGGTACCGGAGTTAGGCTTCTGAGTCATATGCGTGAGAAACTACGAGTTATGTTTTGCTGGCACTGAGATTTGTTGGATGTTCACATTTGCCTTGTGGTGAATCAAGATTGGCTAGAAATTGGTCCCTTGCCCCCTGGTAAACCAAAATCATCATTCTCCGACCTACAATGAAACTATGTAAAAGACTCGACTAACGACTCCATTTGACCGTGCAAACTTGTCTCCTACCACTTCTGCACCCAAAAGGCTTAATAAATAGCTAGATACCGAAGTTCTATCACAAATGGTTGCACTGATCATCATAATTAAACTGATTGCTAAATAGTTTACCAAGACATGTGAAAATGTTTGTTCCTTCTTGCTTAGGCCAATGATTTTGTTGAATACTCAACTCCACAGTAACTCAAATCGGAAACCCAAACTTGAAAAATCAAATCATGACCTTCATATATTGGAAGAAAACTACAAATGTTGTGCTTCTCAGACATGGAATCCCATCTAGTTATAGCATACTGGGAATTAAGTGCATATTAATGCCTCAAATCATATTTTGTCTTGTTCAATCTTTTAAAGCGTAGCTCTGAAAAGAAGAACCAAGAGATAGACTAAGGTTCTGCATTTTAAGCTATATATTAATTTTCAATTCACTAGCTTGATTGATGCTAATTTGTGTTATTCCACCTAGCTTGTATAAATCAATCATCAATAGGTTTAGGTTTTTTTCAATTGCATAAATCTATGATGTGCTCACTTGATGTCTCGTAGCAGCGATATACTGCCGCAAATGAGTATTTTGTTTAAGTTAAATGTAAAGTTATTCAATACTTTCAATTTACTGGCACAAACGGTTTCGTGGTGTAGTTGGTTATCACGTCAGTCTAACACACTGAAGGTCTCCAGTTCAAACCTGGGCGAAGCCAAAAGATCTTTTTGTTTCTACCTCTTTTTTTTTTCCGGATACAAACCACCGACTAATCCAGCATCACTTTCTTGTACAGAACACTCATTTTGCAATCGAAATAGATGATTATGGATTTTGCTTTCTCAATCCAATCCAGTATCACTTTCTTGTACAAAATTAACTGATTTTGCATTCAAAATAGATGAGTATGGATTTTGTGTTCTCAAGTACCGTATTCATACATGAACGAATGTTTTCAGTAAACAAACTAAAACTCATTGATCCCAGGGTGCGTGTTCCTATCTTGCGTAAACCATCCATCTTCGAAATTAGATGTTTGGCGGATTGAGTTTTAGATAACATGTGACTTGATTTTGCATCCACTGCTTGTAACTCATGTCCAGTTCACATATTGTACCACAAAATTTTGGGAGACTGCCTTCATATTTAGGGTTCAGGCATTCTTTGGTTTCTCCGCTGAACCGAATGGGTATCATCAGCTCGACCAATTCCTTTCCCCGGGACCTCTTTGGACCCCTGTTTACCAAAGCAGTCAAGGATTTAGTCATAATCATAATGACAGTTTCTGAAAGAAGGCCAAACAAATATGAGGTGATGCTTATTCCAGGAATCTTTGGTTGGAAAACATCCTATAGGAAATTTGATTTACTGGTGATCCTACTTATCAAATCAGTTTAATCAATAATATCTGCTTATGCTAATTGATATAATGGGTGACACTGAAAAATGAATTCGCGAGTTTGAAATGACCACATATGAAGTTACTGAATATGGTTAACCAGATAATATGAAAATTCCAACAATTTGAAACAATTAGTAACTAGGCCACAAGAGCATGTTGATACACATCAAATACATAGGCAAATGGTTATTGGCATACTGACCATTATTCGGTTAAATCTTAAGAGAAAATGGCATCAACAAAGGCCTGGGCGTCGAACGGTTGCAAGTCTTCAACTCCCTCACCAACACCCACAAACTTTATTGGGATGCCAAGTTCATCCACGACGCTGACCTGCAAGCAGTATCTCCAATTACAACACCAAGCTTTTGCATGCTGGAACACTTGAAACCATACAGAAATCTAGAAGAAAAACTAGCACAGAAAAGAACCATGTAAAGTTTAAGCTTACCACACAGCCACCTCTAGCAGAACCGTCAAGTTTCGTCAATATTAAACCTGTAATACCAACCACCTGTGGTATTTTTATAAAGTATACAATAATCAACTATAGTTGCACAATCAAGAAGCTAGTGTATAAATATCGAAGACTAGAGCAGCTGATAGTTTTTCAGAGATGAATGATACTCCGTTAAACTCTCGTGCTTGTGGGAGCATATTTAGACCAGTTGTTCCGTCAAGAACAAGCAAGATTTCCTGCAAAGTTTGCATAATAGTCATAGATCAGTAAATATTCAATCTTCTTTATATGTCAGATATAAGAATGTCAAACTTCATGTTGACATGTTATTACAGTAAACCCTGCAATCATTATTATATTTGGTTAGATTTCTCTATGTTTAAGAGTATTCTTATTAAAACTCTTGACCGTGAAAAGCCTACTAAAAGGTTCAAATAGGCTCAAAGCTGGAATTTAAAAGAACCATAACAGCATACTAGAGTATTACATTTGGGGCACCTGCAACCACTTTACCGAGAGATTTCTTGCATGTTATCAACTCTTCCATCAGATCGAAGTTAGTGTGCAGTCCTGGCAAACAACACTATGGATCAGAATGGAACCAAATGGATCTGAAAATTATCAGGTAAAAAAATAACAAAATCTCTGTACGTACGTCCAGATGTGTCGCACAAAACTAGATCAAAGCCCTCTTGTTTTCCTCTTTTGACAGCCTGTGAAAGAACTACACAAAGAGATTACATCAGTATCCTACTTCACAAATGTGTTATTAAAAGTATTAAATTGTTTCTTCATCAAAAGAGAGAATAATCTACTCTCTGATTAGGTGTATACCTGCTGAAGCTTTAGCTTTATCATTTTCAGGCATAACTATTTCTGAGCCTGTCCTCTCGGCCCAAATTTCCAATTGATCACCAGCAGCTGCTCTAAATGTATCACCAGCTGCCATTAATATCTGGCACAACCTCAAACCATAAACTGAGAAAGGTTTAAATCTTATGAGAGAAAAAGCTGTAAATACAGCATTCAACGTCAAATTAAAAATATGTGATATATTTTAATGCATTCAGCAGAGACCCCGTAAGATGTACACTACAACTGCAAGGTTTGAGACGCATCCTTAGTACTTGGCTTGTCTTATCCACACATTGTTTTATAAACTTCTCATTTGGCTTTTGGTTTTTGCTAAGAAAGAAACGTGAAGGGCTTACTAAGCGATAAAATAGGTCCCCAAGACACACTAAAGACTAGAGAACAACCCTTAGAAAAGAGCCATGTTACAATAATAGAACAGTACAAGAAAATATGAAAGATTTCCAAATTCGAGTGTCTCACCTTTACCCCTTCTTTCTTTAACCTAAATGCAAGCTTTCCTGCAAATGTACAGTTAAACAGCTTGAGAAAAGATAGACATATTCATTCTTCGCGCTTCATACACATTATAACAATACCACTACATTTATCTCGAAACAGCAAAATCCAATTTCATATTTCCAATGATGTCAATGTAATTAATAGAATACAAATGAAACGACGACTTCGTTGAATGTATCACCTAATGAAGTAGTCTTCCCTCCTCCATTTACACCAACGATCATAATTACCGCAGGTTTCCTAATTCAAAACCAAATATGCACTATAAATTGAATTGCACCCAACACAAAATCTAAAAAAAATTAACCACAATGCGCAGGTAACCAACCTGAACCCAAGTTGAAGTTCTGACTTATTCCCTTGTTTGCTTGTTAGCAAATCAAGCACAAATTTCTTCAAAGCTTCCTATAAACAAACAACTCAATCAAAAAAACCAATAGCACCTTGCCCCGAGTTCCAAACTCGCCATCATCCTAATTCCTAATAAACAATCAAAAAACAACAACATCTGTACCTTACCTTAATCTCAGAACCAGATTTGAGCTTCCCACTTAAAATATCCTCCCTTAAACTATCAACAATCTTAAATGTGATTTTAGGACCAAAATCAGAAACAAGTAAAGCCTGCATTACAATTTCAAAATACCCATTTCAGTTAATTACCCAGAATTTCAATTCAAGAACTTAAACAAACAAATTTAGAAAACTAAACAAACCTCTTCAAGCTCATCTAAAACTTTATCAGTATCAGATAAATTCCACATCATAAGAAGCTCATCAATTACAGATAGATTTTCTCTAGTTTTTGAAAACCCAGAGAAGATTTTCTCAACATCACTTTTAGCTTTCTCTTTAATTAACCTTCCTAGTTTGGAAAAGAACCCTGTTTGACCTGCTGAGCAAATGAAACGGGGAGGAGGAGAATTGGAGTTAGTCCTTGTGTATCCATTTGGTAGGAACCGGGTTTGTGAGAGGTTTAGTGGGTGTAGGTATGACTTTGGTGAAGAAGAAGATGATGAAGGAGGAGGGGAGAGAAAGGAGGATAGATTTGAGTGAGAAGCCATGACTGTGTTTTTTTCTTTCTTTTGCTCACTATTTCTTCCACTGGTTTTTTCTATTGACAGTTAAAATTCTCTCATCCTTCTGAAATTCGTCCAATTTTACCTGAATATCTTATATAAATTGCGAAGGTGCCACAACTGCCACTGGGTTCTTGGACAAGGGTCTGCCTTGCTATAGTCTGGTCTGGAAAATTGAGGAATGTATGAATCTAGGCGTGATTGCTAAACGCTGGTAATCATTTCAGTGATCCAACGGCCAGGGATACCTTCTATAAGATGATATCAGCCCTACTAGTGCCGATACCAGCCTTTAGCTACCTTGATGAATATTGGCATTTTCCTTTTTCTTGATGTTGTATTTTAGTTTTATTTTATTTTTACTTGTTTTATTGGAATGCCTGGATGGAATGTTGATACTAAATTAAAAATCCGTCATATACTTAATTAGATGTGGATGAGGCTAAAATCGGTTCAATTGGACTATGCCATGTCATTCAAAATCTTCTTGTGACCTGTCATTTGCTTGACCAAAAATGGACTTCATGCCCGAATATACATTGTCGCTCAGCTTTTTTTCATGTTCTGATCTGCATTTAGAATCCAAATTCACTTTTATAGCATAACATTTTTCACCTTGACCATGATATTGTCTCATCATCCAAAATCTAAACCGTGATCCAAAAAATATCATTATGATTCAATTGTGTGTATACTTTATTCGTTCACATAACAATTCGAACTTTGTGACGTAACATCATAGGATATCAACCATGAATATGACACATGTTAACAAGCTATCACTTAAAAGTCCAAAATGGTGATGTCGGTGACCTGAACTTGAAGCTCGTTAGTTTCCATTCTTTTTTTTAATCGATAAACAAGAAATCTTAAATGATCGATATGATATGAGTAATGAATATTAGAATTCCTTGAAATGTTGATATCATAAAAACTTGATTATTTGATGATAATACTGTCAAAGAAATAACAAATATTAGAATTTCTTTTACAGGTAAGGACAAAATCATGTAGGAGCCATCAAACAGTGCCAACTTTATTATCAAAAATGCTTATAATGCCATTTTAACTAAAAAATTAGTCTTTAAGGTTACAATGAATAATCTAGCTATCTATTGGAAATCATGCTGGAGACATAAATTATCTCCAAGAATACAACACTTGTATGAAAATTGTGCACAAGTGTTTACCCAAAAAAATATAAACTTGCTTGATAGTGATCCATAGTTATAGTATGTATACCTTTCATCATCCACCACGTGTACAGAAAGAGACATGTGGAAGGCATGCGAAGCGAGACATCAAAACATGATAGCAAGCATCTCATCAGAAGATGCCATCGGTCAGCAGATCTGACGGTCAGGGACAGAGGACCACAAAGGTATGATGGCTCAGAGGAGCACCAGATAATACCCCTTGCGTGTTAACGCACCCAATCCCGAGGAGGATCCCAGATCAACGACCGAGAGGAAGTTTGGCTGACACAGATGTGACCAGACAAAGAGACACTTGTCTGACACGAGCAGACATCCATCTACCCGCATTAAATACCAAAGAGATATACACGTGTCAATCAGCTCGTGGAAGAAGCGAGGATAACCCTTCGTATTCAAGCTCAGGCCGCGGCATACGCCGAAGACCTCTGCGTAGTAGGCACAAAGCACAAGAAGATAAGGTTACAACGGCAACTCAGATATGGGACCCACATTCCATCCCTATAAATACCCCTCTCCACTAAGAGAGGAGGGGCAGACCATTTTGGAGAGCAATTAGAGGAGAACATAGGAGAGAGAAATAGGAATAGTAAGTAATCCCCTACTTCCGCAGACCTATGTATATTCTAAAGTCATTCGACTATCTTTGTACCCATTCAGTACATAGTGAAACACCAAACCCCGTGGATGTAGGCCTTAGTGCCAAACCACGTAAATCTGTCTCATTTACATTTCGGCACCTTACATTCAGCGTTAAACTTCATATGCTTTATATTTATACTTGATTCTTGATTTATTTCTTTATACGAACATTATTTATGATAATATTCGACTAGACAATGACAAGCCCGAAGTCTTCAGTCGATGAATCGATATAATCATCCCATTACGCATACGACGTACAATTCTAGAATTAGGATGTATTCGAATATTGTTTGTGAACACGTGGATAGCTTCGTGATTTATGTGTTCACAATTTGGCGCTAGAAACAGGGACTTTGTCCCGGTGAAAGATTTATCTTATCCTGTGATTTCACCTTAAAACGCGCATTATGGTTGTGCCCTATTCTGGGTTCAGCGTGCTTTCAAAACTTTTTTTATTCTGGGTTCAGCGTGCTTTCAAAACCTTTTTTATTCTGGGTTCAGCGTGCTTTCAAAACCTTTTTTATTTTGGGTTCATGGTCTTCATTTTCTCAAACACCATTTCAAAGCAGACAAACCCGCGGCTATCTAACACAGATTTGCACGTGAGGTGTTTTCCTTAACTAAGACTTAATAATCCAGATTCATGAGTCCTCGCGACGGATCTGCCTTTTCAAGAGTTCTTTTTCAAAAGTAGTCTGAAAACAAGATTCATGATCGTTTATTAGAGGATTTGTATTGCAAAAACTAGACCGGTGAAGTCTTTACATTTCTCTTTTATTAAGGCCCTCGGGCAGCTCATTTTCTTCTATTCCAATATTCTTGCGGGTACGAATGGCGCTAACCCGATCCTCGTGGATATTTTTGGTTCTCTTTATTTATTCCCCTATGCAGAAAAAGACTAAAAATGGAAAAGATACTAGAGGCAGGAAAAACCAAAGCCTCATCAAAGGAGACACCGAGGATTACCTCGGTCATGACCCGAAGCAAGCAGAAAGGAGAGAAAGCTAAAACAACTACTCAGAGGCAGGATGCTGCGGAGATCACCTCACCTATAAACACTAACTCCATTGCAGCCGCGGCTCTCAAAGCAGCAGCCACGAAGACTGTTGCGTCCCTCCAGGATACAGAAGCTAACAAGACTTTGGTTTCAAGCCAAATCCATCAACAAAAAGAGGGGGTGGCAGAATCTATGACACATCAGCCCGCACATCCACCAATCTTAGGAATGTCGTCAACCAACGGTCAGAATCAAACCATACCAGTGGCTTTAGTACCACGGGTGGAAGCTCAACCAAGGGGACCAAACTTGGAGATACCAACGATTGAAGCTGATCCTCAGCCACCCTTAGTACACACAGTAGACGAAGGGGGAACTATGGTCATAGGGGTACAAGCCGGAACTCCCAATAAGGAATCAAACCAGTCCCACCGACTGATGGTAGAGCTCGAAGAATTGAAGAAGAGCCAGCAGGTCTACGCAGATGCCGTAGCTCTTCTGGACAGGAGAACCAAGACTTGAAAGATAGGATTGCCCAAAGCAAGAAGACTAGCCAACAAATGGACGAAGCAAATTCTAAAGCACCAGACCCTAATCGAGACCGAAGAATCATCCTAGCAAATGCCGCCAGGGGAAGCAGTGCATCCGATCCGGAATATGCCACCGAAGAGTTAGACTATTATGACAGCGAAGGACGAAGAAAGAAACGCTCAACTGAGCATGAGAACGTGGGATATTACCGCGCAATGGAGGAGCTGCATGATGAGATGATGGATGAGATCAGGCAGTTAAAAGCCAGACAAGGCGGAGGAATGCTTGAAGAGGTGATGAAAGAAGCTAACTCCACGCCCCTAACTCATCGCCTAGCAAATACCCCCATTCCGTTAAAGTGCCCTGTCCCAACTTTTGAATGCTACGACAGATCCAGTGATCCCGCGGCACATATCCGGTATTATAACCGTATTTTAGCCCGATGGAGTCAAAACGACGCCGTCCTCTGTAGATATTTCCCATCAAGTCTGAAGGGATCGGCTTTGTCTTGGTTTGACAACCTGCCACCTGATTCCATCAACTCCTACGATCAACTCGCAGAGAAATTCTTGAGACTACATGTACAACAAAGCTGTCAACACCGGAATGGATAAACTTTTTTCTCTGGCAATTGGTTACAAGGAGAACACGAGGGAATACACCAACAGATGGCACAAGATCTGCCAAGCCATAGGGAGTGTGGATCCCGTAGTAAGTATCAACTGCTACAAGTGGGGATTAGACCGAATGAGTCCACTATTTGTTGAGATCCACGGAAGCGTACCTAAGACAGAAGGAGATCTTCGAATAATTATTGAGAAGTACGCTCGTCTTGAAGAAATCCAGCGTGAGAACCCGAGGGCACAAACGCAGAGGTCTCACCGTACCAATTCCGCAGAACAAACCAGCGGGGCCAAAAGAAATAGCTCAGTGGAACGGCCTCACGAAGATAGGAAGGAACGAAGAGATGAACGACGAAAAGACGATCGAAAATTCGAAGATCAGGTTTACACGAAGCTCAATGCTAGCTACGCTCGGATCTTGCGAGAGATCAAAGGAAGGGAAAATTTGGAGTGGCCGTGGTCTAAGGGAAAACAGCCCCCAAGAACCGAGAAGTCTAAAGATTACTGTGAGTATCATTGCTTCAATGGACACCAGACCGAGAAATGCAAAAACCTCAAAATAATGATCCAAAAATTGATTGATGCTGGCGAACTCAAGCAATACATACGAAAGGAGGTCACCGAGGACAGATCCAAACGAACCAAGCAAGTCCAACTTCCAGAGGGAAACCGCACAATCAACACCATCTCGTGTTCCGAAGCCGCAGGGCCCTCACTTACAGCGCAGATAGGAAAGAGGCTACGGAAGCAATTCGAAGACCACTGCGAATTATATAAGATTGATGGCGTAGAGGTGGACGAGCACGAAGAGTGGATGGACGCACCTATCATCTTCGATACTGAAGATATCGAAGAAGATATGGAAGACCATAACGATCCCTTGGTCCTCACACTACCAGTGGCCGGATGTAACCTCAAAAAGATCCTCATCGACGGGGGAAGCTCAGTGAACGTTCTATTCTACGACGCCTTCAAACGGATGAAGCTCCATGATGAACACTAATGACCTCTTATTACACCATCTACGGGTTCAACGGAGCGCCCACAAAGCCATTGGGAGACATCGTGTTGCAGGTGAACGCCGGGCCCATGAAAGTAGAAACACGATTCAGCGTGGTTGACGCCCCATCCCCCTATAACGCCATTATTGGACGAAAGTGGGTACATAAACTCAAGGGAGTGGCAGCAACTTACTACCAATATCTCAGGTTCCCTACACCCGAGGGAGTGATGGAAATCAAGGGAGATCGGGTCTCTGCAAAAGAGTGCCAGACCACTCAGGATCGTATCAACAACGAACAGGAAGAGCAGCGAAAAACCCAAAGGATCAAAAATAAAGAAGCTGCGAAAGAAAAGGCCATAGACCTGTTCCTCAAGGAAACCACAGGAAGGGCTTGAAAAGATGATAATGTCCTTAACACAGAGGCAAGTACTTCAGCAGCCAACGAAGGACAAAACATACCAAATAGCAATTAAAGAACGTCCCAGTCCTTGGGGACCCGAAGCCGGTGTTCACACCAGTGGAGCCCGTAAAAGAAATCAACATAGGAACGGAAGAAAACCCGAAGATGATCAAAGTAGGGACCATAATGGACGAAAAAAGAGAAGATTCCTTAACCAAATTACTTAAAGAATACGCGGATGTATTCGCCTGGAAGTTAGGAGACATGCCGGGGATTGATCCGAAAATAATCCAACACGAGCTGCGCATCAAACCAGGCACGCCACCTTTCAGGCAAAAATAAGAAAAGTTGCACCAGAGTATCATAAGGCAGTAGAAAAAGAACTTCGGAAACTACTAGAAGCAGGCTTCATCAAGGAAGTCAAATACCCTACATGGATCTCCAACATGGTCGTCGTTCCTAAGAAAAATGGAGGGGTTAGGATATGCATCGACTTTACTAACCTCAACAAGGCATGTCCAAAGGACAGCTATCCCCTGCCGAGCATAGATCAACTGGTTGAAGCAGTGGAAGGATACGAAGAGCTGTCATTCATGGACGGATATTCTGGTTACAACCAAGTAGCCCTGGCAGAAGAAGATCAACTACACAACATTCTACACCCCGCATGGCCTTTATTGCTACACTAGAATGCCCTTTGGACTTCGAAACGCAGGGGCAACGTACCAAAGAATGGTCGATGCTATCTTCAGGCCATGGATTGGTAGTACCCTAGAAGTCTACGTTGATGACATGCTCGTCAAAAGTAGGCTGCGCAAAGATCACCACCAGGACCTGAGAGATATTTTCGAAGCAATGAGGAAACATCACATGAAAGTAAATCCAAAAATGCACTTTCGGTGTCACCTCAGGGAAATTCCTCGGATATCTGGTAACAAAAAGGGGTATTGAGGTAGACCCCGCGAAGATTCAGGCCATAGTGGAAATGCCATCTCCGAAGAATTTAAAAGAAGAAAGAAAAGCTCAATGGGTCCTTAGCAGCCTTGGGCAGATTTATTGCCCGATCCTCGGACAAATGCAAACATTTTTTCAATATTCTCAAAAAAGGGAGTAAGTTTGAATGGACCGCAGAATGCGAAGAAGCCTTCCAAAGAATCAAGGAACACCTGGCTTCAATTCCAATCCTGCAGAAGCCTGATCCTGATGAGGTTTTGGCATTGTACATAGCAGCGACAGAAGACGCAGTTAGCGCAGTGTTGGTCAAAACCAATACGAAGATAGAACACCTATCTATTATGTCAGTAAGACCCTCAATTCTGCGGAAAGGAATTACACGAAGATCGAACAACTCATCCTGGCATTGGTATGGGCTACTCAAAAGCTGAGAACCTATTTCCTAACTCACTTCATCCGCGTCCCATGCAAAGCACCACTGGAAGCAGTCCTCAAAAGCGCGGGAAAAGTAGGTAGAATAGCCAAGTGGAACACCCACCTGGACCAATTCAACATCATTCATGAAATTCAACATTCCCAAAAATCCCAAGTTTTGGCGGATTTCTTAGCAGACCTCCCCCTGGACAACGATGAAGAGATTAGGGGAATACCAGAAGCCGACGAGGAAAGCAAGGATCCAGTTGATGTCCTCGAACCCGCGAGTCAAAGACAATGGGAAGTCTTCGTTGATGGTTCCAAAAATAAGGAAGGGGCAGGAATAGGCATTGTCATCACCACCCCAACTGGAGAAAGGATCGTACAGGCACTCAGGTTAGAATTCAAAGAGCATACTAAAACATCGTCGAATACGAGGCAGTCGTACATGCCCTCCGCTTAATAATAGAGATGGGGGTAACTGATGTAAGACTGACAAGTGATTCGCAGCTTGTCATACGGAAAATAGGGCTCGAATACAATGTGTACGACGACACCCTCTCAGCTTACATGGCCTTGGTCCAAACATTGGCATCACAAATTCCGAACATCAAGTTCCGGCACTTATGCAGAAGGGATCTCAGGCACGCGGATGCCCATAGATATATCATCCATGCTGAAGGACAAGAGTATCGAAGCTATCAAAATAACAAGGGTATACGAGCCTTCGATTGCATCACAATTTTCCTTTGCTACAAATCAAGATACAGTGGAAGAAAATATCGAAGATCAGGTGGGAGAAGACATCCGTGACGATTTTGACGAAGAAGATATCCTGTCAAGAGCAAATCAAGACGAAGATTTCAACAACGAAGATGATTGGAGAATGATGATCCATGCGTTTCTCAAGGATGGAACCTTACCCGCGGATCACAAACAAACCAGGAAAATACTCTCCAAAGTAGGAAGATATGATCTTCGGGATGGGATCCTGTACAAGAAATCTTTCCTCGGACCGTTACTACGTTGCTTATCCAGGAAAGAGGGGCATCGAATTCTAAACGACATCCATTATGGTGACGCAGGAATCATAGCGGCATGAGATCACTAGCCGACAAAGCAAAAATGCAAGGATATTACTGGCCCACAATGATACAAGATGCTGCAAGAATGTCCCGACGATGTGAAGAATGTCAGCGTTTCGCCAAAAAGATACATGCACCAGCAACAACGTTGAATTCTGTGGATAGTCCGTGGCCATTTGCAAAATGGGGCATAGATATCGTTGGGCCTTTCATCGAAGGATCAGGGAAAAGACGATTTTTGATAGTAGCCACGGACTACTTCAGTAAATGGGTGGAAGCCAAAGCCTTAGCCAGGATCAGAGACGTGGACGTGTTTACTTTCATATTCCAAAACATTATTTGCAGGTTCGGCATACCAGCGGAAATCGTGTCCGATAATGGTAAACAATTACAGGGGAAAAACATAGACATGCTCTTCGACACTTTCAAAATAAGGAAAAACAAGTCCACCCCCATATACCCTCAAAGCAACGGACAAGCGAAGCTACCAACAAGACCCTCGCCCTTATCCTCAAAAAGAAATTAGACGAACACAAGGGGCGATGGTGTGAACAGCTACACAATGTATTATGGGCATACAGGACAACACGAAGATCTGCCACTGGGGAGTCCCCATTTCTCCTCACTTATGGAGCTGAAGCAGTCATCCCAACAGAGATCCTCATGCCAACCACAAAGACCGAAGCATGGGAGAAAAATCTCACAACAGACATGATGTTAGAGAGACTGGACGACCTGGAAGGAAGGAGGGAAGCAGCATTGCAAAGATGGAAAATTATCAACGGAGACTAGCGAGAGAGTACAACAAAAAGGTTAAGCTTCGAAATTTTGTAGAAGGGCAGTATGTGCTAAGAACAATCCCGCAGTATCAACGAGAGAAGAAATGGGGAAAGTTAGCACCTACATGGGGAGGACCTTTTATAATACACGACATTGCGGGAAACGGTTCCTACTATCTTCGCAATCTGAAAGGCGAGGTCCTCCGGCACCCTTGGAATGCTAAATGGCTCAAACCGTACTACCCATAGGAGCAGCGCAGCTTTGCATCTGCGTGAAGAATACCAGAAGAAGAAGGCAGCGTAACCGCTTTACATGTTTCTATCTCTGGACGAGGAGTAGCAGGCCTCAACCTATCAATCAAACAAACTTTTTGGGAAATCTTCAAGAAACGAAATGGTCAAAAGGCCCGCTGGATGAACGCATGTACATTACATATAAATTAACAATATTGGGGAAAGTAGTTAATCTACAATCTCTCAGGGCTCCCCTATCAGTGTCTATGAGTGTAAGACCAGGGGGAAGGCACCCAACAGAAAGAGATACCCAACCATTTTAAGGCAGCGGGTCGACGGAATGGGTGCATGTAAATATTTTCAAATAAGCATTCCATATCCTAGAACGCTGCCTCGGCCCCCACCGTTTGGGAATCCTCTGGCCCAGGATTCGCCAGCGGGGTGACAGGTCTCAAGACGATCACGAAGGTATTTACCTTCGGTGTCGCACAAACACTCTCAACTTTTTACAAACAAGTTATTTCTAGTTTAACACTTCACAATACTTAAAATAAAAAGATGAATTGATAACGCAGGTATGCCAAAAGGATGATCCATTTCATAAAGAGTTGATTACAAGATTCAGCAAATAAGATAAAGCAGGAAACACATCAAAAAATGATCCGAAATTATATAATCAACAAGGATCAACTTTCTATGACTAATAAAAGAAATCTACTTGGACGATACAGCTCCATCAACAGGGTTGTCTCTGCGAGATGAAGGTACGCTACCACCTGAAGAGGGCCCAGAAGAACCAGGCAAGGCGCGGGAAGGGGACGCGCGGATAATTCTTGACAAGACCATGTTCGACTTTAAGACCAAGTTCAATCTTATCAGGACTTTGTTGGTCTCTTCAGCCAACTGACATCGAGCTTATAAGTGATAACAGCGGTCCGCTGGTTGGCCTGAGACAGCAATGCAGATAGGCGTTCCGCCTCTTTGGAGGCAATCTCCGCTGCTTCCTCACGAGACGCGGCCAACCCTTTGAAATAGTTGGCTTGTCCTTCCTGCTGCACTAAGGCAGATTGAGTTTTTTAAGCTCATCATTTGCTGCGTGAAGCTGTCCCTCGAGTGCTGAAAACAAGAAATACCAAGGGGTTAAAACGAAGAAATAACAGAATCACACTCGATAAAACGAGGTTATACCTTCGACATTAGCCGAAGCCTCTTCATACTCATTGACAACTGCGTCCCGAGCCTCATCAAGAAAGTCATATTCGTGGATAGTTTCTTATAATCCGTTTGAAGGTTCGTAAGAGCAAATTGACTCGCGTCTAATCTACCTGCTTCATTGAATCCAAGTGACGAAGATGGTTGACTTCGTCATTCACTCCCCCATCCTTTTATGGAGTCGATACACATTCACTTCAAGATCTCTTTCAGACTCCACTTGGCGAGCAATATCCTCTCGAGACGCTTCTAGGGCTTTACTAAGAGCACCAACCTCGTCCCTAGCATTATTTCTTTCCTCGGAAAGACGCATCATACTATCCCTAACCCCGGGGCCTAAGAAAGAACGAGCCTGTTGTAACTCTCCTTCCAAAAAGCGCACTCTAGCCTCTAAGTCTGAAGCATGTTCTCGAGCATCACGCAGGTTGTCACGCGTCCATATAAGCGTACCATTAAACAAACAACGGTCATGATTGTACTTATTTTGCATATCAACCATCAGTGTTCGTTTTTCACGCCACTCAGCTGTTAAGGCGTTGTGCTCATCAGCACGAGCATTCCACTTTATGGCTTCGCTCTTCAACTTACCCACCAACTCTGCAATACGGGATTTCTGTCGTTCCCTTTCTTTCCGAAGCCATATCAAATCGGGGACTCCACCCACTGAAGATAGGGTGGGGAGACTCAGATAGAACACCAAAATACAGATAGGGAATCACAAGGAGTGAAAAATCCGTAAAATACGAACCTGTGAAGGACGTGACACTTCTACGAGTCTGCTCCAATTCGTTGCGGATTATAGCAAGTTCTGAACGAAGACTCTCCTCAGCGTTACCCAGCTGTTCTTTTTCCTTCAGACGGCCCCTCAGTTCATTTATTTCCACTTCAGCCGCAGACAGTTCCTCTTCTCTATGACGAAGTTTGGCCTCAAACTTTAAAGAATTTTCTTTGAAGAATTGGTATAGAACATGGTTACAATGTTCGCTCCTCATCATCTACGTCAAAAACAGCAAACATTATTATACCAAAGGGATCAGATATCACGAAGAACACAATGCGCGGATATCATAAAAAGAATACAAGGATTTACCTCTAAAACACGCTGCTGGGGAAAACCGTACTGGTACCCATCAACTATGGCCATCATATCAGCAACAGAGGAGGGAGGGTCAACCACTAGGTTAGCTTCTGAAGCTATAAGATTCTTCTCCCACATCTCAGCAACACGGGCTTCAGAAGACAATTGCATCATTCGACGAGTATAAGCGTCGGAATTCTTCTCACCAGAGACCACAGGGGCAGGGTTAGGGACGAACATCAGGTTCTTCTTCTTCAGCCAAGACAAAATGGCATCTTCACCTTCAGGCATTAGCGAGTAATGGAAATCCTCGGAAGGAGACTCAACCGCAGACTTCCCCTTGGCGGTTATCTCCTCATCCGCGCAAGTCTCGACATTACCACCCTCAGCATGACCACCTGCGTTCTCAGCTTGCTGATCAGTGGTACCTTCTTTTCCAAGATCCCCAATCACATCCCAATCATCATTTGGGGAAAGAAATGAGAAGTCTACGGCAAGACCCATGGCAGCAGTCACATCAAAGGATTCCCCCGCAGAATATATTTTGCCGAAAGAAAATTCTGGGGAAATTACGGGCAGAGTATCCACCCCAACAATGTCATCGCCAACAGGGGCAGATCCACTCCCGCCAGTACCACCAACGGTAATATTACCCTCAGCCTCACCATCACCACCCGAGACAACTTCTTCTTCACCATCACCACCCGCGAAAACTTCTTCTTCACCATCATCACCCTCGGCAACTTCAGCCTCACCATCACCACCCGCGGAAACTTCTTCTTCACCATTACCACCTTCGTCATCAGGGTGAGAAGTATCGGTACGCTCTTCTCCATTGGACATTTCTTCATCCTCACCATACCCTTGGTTTACGGGGCTCGTAACCTCCTCATAACCCTCAGCCTCACCAATAACCGCAGTAGAAGATTGCTTGGTTCCAAGTTTCTTCTTCTTCGACACCTACAAACCAGTACACATCCCACAAAGGCTCATTTTTTCCCTCACTTCAAAAATGAAAATTATTTCAAGCAAGGAAAAAGGGGCAAAAATATAGAGAATATAAGAAGAAACTATACCTTGGCAGCAGCAGCACTCTTTGATGGATGGATAGCACCAGAACCCTCCTCCTCATCTCCATCAACGGCATCAAGAGCATAAGGAAAATTCATGCCCGCAAAATTCGGACGCCAAGGACAGAAATCTCCATAACGAGCAGGAGGAGTTTCACGAGGCTTGCTATTTTCAGAAGGACGCCAACCGCGTGGACCCGGAATCCATCCGTAAGTCCAAGGACCAACTAGCTCAATAACAGTAGCATGTCATTCATAATCATGGTCACGCTTAATCCTTTCACGAGCAGGAAAGAGTTTCCGTTTAGCAGATCCCTCAGTACCAGGAACATACTTCAGCTTGGCATCACTCACCTCACTCAAAAGACGAATTTCACCACGGGGAGCAGCAATAGTACGAAGACTAACACTCCACGGATTACGGTTTCTGCTGTTGACATAATCCCCAAAAGAACTGTTAAAATTCTGAGGAGTGTACCACTCTCTCTCAACAGGATTTGGAACATAGCAGGTCATCATAGTCTCTCCCTTGCTTCGCAGGTAACATTCCTTCAGTGAACGAAGATAATTCCCAGATAGTTGTGACACGGAACGATTATGAGTGTTCGTGGAAGAGACTTCGCGACTAGCCAACACGTCATAATAAAAGGAGTCACCCGACTTATATAAGGGCAACATAAGACCCGCCTCGAAGGCTCCAACCGTAGTCAATAGATGAAACTCGTCAAACTGATAATTAGCAAGGAGCTCGTAGGTGATATCATCGTCAGGGGCATTGAAGCGAACCTCAAAAGCTTGAAGTTCATGTTTTTCCTTGAACATCTCAAGATCAATATGCTTGAAAGTTACCTTATTCTTACCAACTGAAATGTTGCGTATCACGGGTACAGTTTCTTCTTCGTCCGCGGAATCAGAAGTAGGACCCAATTCCGAAGCTTTCCTTTTAGAATGAAGATTTGTAGGTGGATCAGCTCTCGACATAGTACCCTTGGAGTACTTCCCTTTGAAAGAAACCGCGGGAGGAGGAGGCAAAGATTTCTGCGGAGGCACTGAAGTAGGAGCCATTGAACGAAGGGGCGGAGCATCCACTATTTCAGTACGAGGAGGAGGAGCCCGCGTACTCCTAGAGTCATCACGAGGAGGAGACTGCGTACTCCTTGAATCTTCACGTGGACGAGAAGGGTCGTGGTTCACAGCGTACCTAGATCCAGAAGGACCCTTCGGCATATTGTTGTAGCTTTGAAAGTGGTAGTAAAAGTTCGTTGCTCGGACTTGTAAAGATTTAAAAATAAAAATATATACACAATATTTGTCACAATGGGCGAGAGGTACTAGGACTAATGATTCGGCCAATTTTCATAACATAGGGCTCAATGATTTATTCTCAACAATAATCGCTCAAAACATAAATTATATGGACTCTTATTTTGCCAAAGTAGATTTTCAAAACATTGATTGTAAGTCCTAAGCATGATGTATCAAAACACCTAAGCCAAGCATACATCATCAAATTAAATAACAACCAATTAATTCAAATCATATTTCAATTTTAAATTAATGCAAAAGTCTTAAAAAGAATTAATGAAATTACCCCAAGTATGCAGTTTGGCCTCCTCCGTCGTCCCAGTGTTGGGTTTTAGCTCATCATAGTAAAAATGCTCTCAAAATAATTATTTATTGCTCAAAAAGTGGTTTACAAATGATGAAAAGGTGTAAAACAATTGAACAGAAAAATCGCAACATAAATAACTGTTGCAAAGGCGCTGTTCAGCTGTTACAAGAAGAACGATAAATGATAACTGCTGTTGTACGACTAACTACGACCACGGGTGTGCGTCTTAGACACTGTTTATAAACGACTGCTTTTGCGAGTCCGTTCTTCGTGTTCTTCATCTTCATCAATGGCGGCAACAGCAGCAGAGAGAAATCATGGTTCTCGATTCTGCAGCGTTCCTTCTCTCCTCCCAACTCTCGACCGCCTTCTACTCTACCCCAGAAGTCTTTTTATACTCAACAGGTAGACGAAATCCTTTGCAATAACTCCCAAAAATCTTCCATTACTCGGACAGTTCATAATATATTTTTTTTACTTTTTTATTTCGATTACGTATCTGCAGCTGTTAATTTCATGGAAACTCACCTTAATTGTCTTCTACACGGTCCAAAAGTGTGTTAGAGTCCTCCATGCATCATCAGAACACGTTCGAATTCCTCCAAAAATTCTCTCAAACCCGTGACAGACATGAACTGCCCTGTTCCCAACTCGTGAATTTCCTAGACGATTCTAGCCAAATTCGATCGGACCCGACACCCAAAATATCTTTCTTAGGATTAATCACATCTTCCTGCCAAGTCTCAGCCATTTAATCTCCCTATAACACGTTAAAAAATTCGATCAAACTTCTGCCAGTTCTCATGCACGTTTTCCCGCCAAAATTCAGTTTTTGAAATGAAGAAGATGGTGTCCCCCTATCCAAACTGGGGGTGGAAATAGTAATTTTGGGGTAGAAATAGTAATTTTTCTGGATTCCTCCGGCACATTTCTGGGACGCTTCCGGTGCATTTCGAGGGTGCCTTTAGTACTCTATCCTCGGGTGTCAAACACCACTTTTTGAGCCAATATCGCCGCAAGAGCTTATTTCTCTAAGAATTCCTACAAAGACATAAAAGAACACAATAAATACAAAATTTAGCACTAACAATACATACAATGGAGACATATTAGACACATAAATGCATCTATCAACACCCCCAAACTTATTATTTGCTAGTCCTCGAGCAAAATTACACGATAGTTCAAGCGATAGCAGTCCAAGCGCATGCTTCTTGTCAGCAGATTACACGATAGTTCCCACGGGTCCTGCATTCCACGCTTGCTTAGGCGACGGAAACAGGGAGAACACATGCATATTGTTATCCAAGTGTTAATACTTATTCTGATTGGTCTAACTGGTCCGGTCTTTTTTTTTTTTTTTTTTTTGGTAACTCAGTCACTCTATTTCACCCTAGCAAAGGTAACAACTTGAATCGTGTGCCCCACCAAATCACTTGAACCAAAAGAAAACTAAAAATAGAAAGTGAAAAGGACTCGACGAGATATGGCGAAACTATCATGTTATTTCTAACACCTGAGCTCTGTGCTTTTATGAATAGACTCTATAGATGTTTTCCATCTAGTCAGATGGGTTCCTCAACTCCTAAAACAAAAATGTTTTCATCCACTTAGATTGGTTAGTGCTATCCTTAATAGGCGTAAATTTCTAAGCTCTGGAGTTTATTTATTATGCAACTAAAAAGTTTCTCCCATACCCCCAAACTTAAATCTAACATTGTCCTCAATGTTCTAAAGACGAAACTAAAAGCATGAACAAGGAGAAACTGTTACCATTTGAAGCAAAAAAAGATAAGGAAGGATATTACCGTGTCGCAAGAATATTGGGTTACCTCCCAAGAAGTGCTAAGTTTAAAGTCTTCAGCCAGACGTAGGAAAGGTTTAGTCAACTCGAACCGTATAACAGTAGCCGGAATAACTGTGGGTCTTTAAAACCAAAAAGAGCTGACAAAAGGAAACTGCAGTGAACCAACGAAATGAACAACACTAGCATGTCGTTACCTAGTTTCCTGATAACTATCGCTAATTGTGGTTCAGGTTCAGTTTCTATGAAAGGGTCTAAATAGAATATTTTCATTGGTTGCGTTTCTTCATAGGTTGGATCCAAATTATTAGGTCCTAGAGTCTGGAAAAACTCAAATAAGAACTTGGAATCACAAAGTAATAACCTAAAAAATTGCGGATCCTCTAAGTCAATCAGATATGACTTACAAAACTGACCACAGTGAGAATAGTGGTCATTCTTAAGCAAATGTATCGATTCTAATTTTCTAAGGCATTTAGGTTTAGTCTCACAACTTAATATTCGACACATTTGGAATATAAACGTTCCCACAGTTGGAAGAAAACTATTTGGTGGGAAAACAAAATCAATCTTGGTATTATTGCCTGGGTTAACCACATCAACCAGAGGATGGGTTTCTAACATTTGAGACTCTTGTTGGATATCATTAGGTTCTGGAAAACGATTATGAAGATAATCTTGTAAGATGGTTGAGGCATTGATGTCAAGTCCCAAGTGAGGGACCTTACTAAAAGTTAAAGCACATGGAGAATGATACTCACCCCCAAACTTAGAGTTTTCGGCGTCTCTAGATAGACTGGTCATAACCTCCCTAATTTCTAGGTCGGCAATTGATTTTTCTAAGTCAGGTTCATCCTCGCTAATCTCTACGAGTTCATCTAAGACTATTGTTTCTAAATCGTTTGACTCGATCTCAAGATAAACTGGTTCCTCTAAACCATCATCGGTTTCGTAAACAGGACATACTACATCGTCTGAAACGGGGGTATCTCTAGTCAAATCCTCTTCCTTTTGAATAGGTGAATAATTTTTAAAATTATTAGGATCTTAACCAGAAATAATATAATCATTATAAGGCTCAACTGGGGTAACAAATTCCTGATCACTATTCCCACATATTTCAGATTCTTCATCATCAATATCCTCATCATCATGATACAATTTTTGAAATTCAAGAATTCTCAATCTTTGTTCCAAACTACATGGTCTATTGAATTTCAACTTTTATTGAATTTCAAAAATTGGGATGGAAATAGTAATTTTTCTGGATTCCTCCGGCACATTTCTGGGACGCTTCCGGTGCATTTCGAGGGTGCCTTTAATACTCTATCCTCGGGTGTAAAACACCACTTTTTGAGCCAATATCGCCGCAAGAGCTTATTTCTCTAAGAATTCCTACAAAGACATAAAAGAACACAATAAATACAAAATTGAGCACTAACAATGCATACAATAGAGACATATTAGACACATAAATGCGTCTATCACATATCCCCTTTCTTAATAGGCATAATCTTCGCACGGGAGGAAGATGAAACCCTATGACCCCGAGGATCCGTTTGCGAAGACTTGTAAGGACCTTCCCCAAGTGGAGATCTGTCAGGATATCTACGCGGAGGGGGTCTTGGCGGACTAGACGGCGGAGTTTGGTAAGGAGCCCGCGGACGATCAGACATATCTACAAGGAAACACAAAAACAGTTTAGAGAAGAATACGGGGAGATCACTAAAGATCAAAAAACCCATAATTGATGGTTCATCCGAATAAACATGAAAAACCCTAAGAACTAAAAAATACTCCATCCGACTCCAGGGATAATACTCAGATACAGACTCACAGACGCTGTAACAAAGAACAGGGGCAAGCATATATGCTTCGACATGTATGATCTTCATATCCAAACCAAGAACACAGCAGCATGAGACAAACGGGTAGATACACAGATAAATCAATGTTGAACAACTGATGAAAAACCCCATACATGTATACAAGAGGACGACAAGCACCAACCGCAGTCGAAGAAAGAAGGATCGGAGATATCAACAGATACAGGGGCAGCAACAATCAAGAACAAAAGAAATAGAAGAAAGAAACAAAAAATTGAATGTTGTTATCTTCCTCACAAGAACGGTGATAATAAATGACTAAAGAACAAGAAAAAGACAACAAGAAGAGAATAAACACTGACAAGAAGAGGATAAAAGTTTTTTTCACATTCTCTTTCCTATTTATGAAGCTAGAGAAGACAATAACTGCTCCTCGTACCAAGGAGAAGTTATGGGGAAAGTTAATGCAAAGTGGGAAACGTGTAGGACTACCTTTCTTCTTCAAAATTGCAAAATACTCCCAAGTTAGAAGAAGAGGGACAAATTGTATGTGCACCTTTCATCATCCACCACGTGTACAGAAAGAGACACGTGGAAGGCATGCGAAGCGAGACATCAAAACATGATAGCAAGCATCTCATCAGAAGATGCCATCGGTCAGCAGATCTGACGGTCAGGGACATAGGACCACAAAGGCATGATGGCTCAGAGGAGCACCAGATAATACCCCTTGCGTGTTAACGCACCCAATCCCGAGGAAGATCCCAGATCAACGGCCGAGAGGAAGTTTGGCTGACACAGATGTGACCAGACAAAGAGACACTTGTCTGACACGAGCAGACATCCATCTACCCGCATTAAATACCAAAGAGATATATACGTGTCAATCAGCTCGTGGAAGAAGCGAGGATAACTCTTCGTATTCAAGCTCAGGCCGCGGCATACGCCGAAGACCTCTGCGTAGTAGGCACAAAGCACAAGAAGATAAGGTTACAACGACACCTCAGAGATGGGACCCACGTTCCATCCCTATAAATACCCCTCTCCACTAAGAGAGGAGGGGCAGACCATTTTGGAGAGCAATTAGAGGAGAACATAGGAGAGAGAAATAGGAAGAGTAAGTAATCCCCCTACTTCCGCAGACCTATGTATATTCTAAAGTCATTCGACTATCTTTGTAACCATTCAGTACATAGTGAAACACTAAACCCCGTGGATGTAGGCCTTAGTGCCAAACCACGTAAATCTGTCTCATTTACATTTCGGCACCTTACATTCAGCGTTAAACTTCATATGCTTTATACTTATACTTGATTCTTGATTTATTTCTTTATACGAACATTATTTATGATAATATTCGACTAGACAATGACAAGCCCGAAGGCTTCGAGTCGATGAATCGATATAATCATCCCATTACGCATACGACGTACAATTCTAGAATTAGGATGTATTCGAATATTGTTTGTGAACACGTGGATAGCTTCGTGATTTATGTGTTCACAGTTACAAAGTATGTCGACGATTTTGATGTGTTGTGAAAATCATTCTTTCATAGGAGCATTTTGTCTTATGGAAGAAGACAAATATTTCTCAATGAACAAAATTTAAGAAAATTTCAAATGGTAGAATATGAATTTTCCCGTTAAAAGACTCTTTGTTCTTTCTAACTGATGATTCTAGACAGACAGCAATTAATCCTTAAGGGAGATCACATTGCCTTTCGTAGGCTTCTAGCGTTGGTTTTGCAAAAGGTTAAAATGGGTCCCTCATTCTCTCCAGTCAAGATTTTTACTCGGAATTTATAACGGCAAGTTGTCCTTGGTTGCTTGGAAGACTATTTGCAAGGATATAGAGCATGCAGGGTTGAGAATTAAGAGCATTAGGTACATGAATGACTCTGTACTATGAAAATGGTGATTGGGCATTTTTTTACGAGCACAAAGGTTACGTGCTCGTAAAGAACTAAGAGATGAAAGTAAAACTTTAGCTTCAGAAAGAAATTTGACTTGAAATCTTCAAAAATTAAATTTCAGACAGCTTAATGCAATCCATATAAGGCAAGAACAGTTTCATTCTAACCCAAGCCTGTTCTTAGGAGGTAAATTGGCCAAGTGCAGTTTCCATGTAAGACTCTGCACTTGCTGATTTAGGATATTAACTACGTAGTCTTTCAATTCCGCTGTCTGGAAAATCATTCCAAGCACTAGCCTCCAGAACCGTTCTCAGCCGCTAATCACCTGTCTTCACGATGGACTTTTTGCATATAAAATCTTAACCATGGGATAAAATTGATTACCAGGGTGTTAGTCCTCAAGGGAGTTGGGGGAGTTGGGTGGGTGTAGTTGGGTTTTTTCCTGTTAGTCGTGGGGTAGTTTGAAAGAGTCTCTCAAAATCCCTATTAGTCGTGGGAGAGTTTCGAAGAGTCTCTCAAACTCCTTAGAAAACCCCGTTAGTCGTGGGGGAGTTTGAAAGAAACTTTTAAACTCAATGTTAGTGGTAAGAACTAGAATGCTAGGGAGTTGGTTTGTTTTAGGGAGTTCTAGGGAGTTTACAGTGTATTTTTGCCTCACTCCAAATCTCTCAAAAAAGTAAAGATTTTGGGAGAGTCTCTCAAACTCCCTACACTCAAAACACCAAACTCTCTCAAACTCCCTACATTCTCTTACACTCCCTCAAAATCTCCAAGATCCAAAATACATTAAACTCCCCCAAACTCACTTGTGGACTAACCCCTGGTACGTCTAAGAAAAATAGGAGAATGTTATGTAAATCAAATCTAATTCGGAATCCTATTTTTTGGATAATTAGAAATTAGGTGAAGTGTTTCAACATATCTATATGAGACTAAAAACCAACCCTAGCAAGCAAGCATTGAAAGAAACATACCTGCCATATGTGTCCATTACCAAAGCGCAGTAGAAAAGGTAAGATTTCATCGTCGGCCTCTTTTGTATGTAGCAACATAGATTCACTATCAAAGATTTTATTATGTCTACCAGTAAAGTCCATTATCGTTGAAAATAGTCTGCAAACAATGGGACTCGGTAATCTCAGATTCTAGTTTTCAAAAATCAATTGAAAAGAAGTGTCGGCTTTCGTGTTCTGGAACAACCATGCATATGCATGTTCCCGGAAACGCGTGGAGCGCTATCTCTTCGTCTTTTCCAATATACGGGGTCTCTCGCTCGTGTCTGATGGTTTATCACTCGCCTAAAATGATTCACTGTTATTCTGTTTTACTTTTCCTTTTGTCACTGTTTTAATCTTGGTTTATGTTTGTTAAGAATTTCTAGCTTATGCTACTGCGTGTCTGCGACTGTTGTTTGAGTGACCTTTTAATCAAAAACCAGATGATCAAATATGTGCCGTAAGAGCAAGTGCAGTGGACGAGCAAACCTATAATTATGGTTCAGGGACGAGACACAACGGGACGGAGTAAAGACTAAAATCTGGACCAAAACCAAATTCCAGACCATATTTGGTCTGGGACCAAGACCAAAACTATATATAGTGGAGCGGAGGTATAATCACCGTTTGGCATCGGGCGTGTATATAATCTACGCCTGTTGTGAAACGTACGTAAAGTCACCGCCCCATAAAGGGGCGTGTATATAAGTTACGCCCGGTTCAGGCGTTGATAAAATGTTCGCCCGTTGGGACGTTGATAAAGTTTACGCCCCACGTCAGGCGTTCATAAAATTAACGCCCCATTCAGACGAAGATTATACAAACGCCCCAGCCCGGCGTTGATATTCTTAACGCCCCACGCCGGGCGTTGATATTCTTAACGCCCCAGCTCGGCGTTGATATAGTTAACGCCCCACGCCAGGCGTTTATATAGTTAACGCCCCATGCCAGGCATTGATATAATTAACGCCCCACGCCAGGCGTTTATATAGTTAACGCCCCATCCCGGCGTTGATATAGTTAACGCCCCACGCCAGGCGTTTATATAGTTAACGCCCCAAGCTTGAGTTTAAAAAAAAAATTAAAATACTTAGACAAAATTGATTTTGAAATTTTTTTTATACCGTTGGTAATTCGAACGTTGAAGAAAATGGAACGTTGGATAATTTGGAACGTTGGAAAGTTTGGAAGACATTTCGGAACGTTGAAAATTTCGGAAGAAACACCTATATATACACATGAGATCCTGTGACATTTTCCCACGACTAATACTTCAAACTATCCACACCAATAAGAAGAAATATTGTTTCTGCTTTCAAATCAGTTGGAAAATTTTCACGGATTCGGTTACAATGGCACCAAGAGTAGCACGAGGTCCAAATTTTATGACAATCGAAGATGTAACAATGTGTAAAATTCATTTATCTATATCTCAAGATTCTAGTGTTGGAGATGATCAATCAGAGGCGACGTTGTGGACTCGTATCAAGGATGATATTGAACTTCATTTACCTAATAATCCAGAGCGGTCTTGGAGTTCTTGGCAAAAACGATATCAGGGAATAAGTAAAGATGTGGCGTTATTTTCGGCAAAAGAGGCAGAAGTTGAAGGTGAATATCATACTGGATGGGGTCCTGAAAAGAAGGTAAGCATTCTTGATTTTTCGAACAATTGTTTTCTAATATTTAATAAGCGCCCATGTACTTAAGTGTTATTAAAAACATTAAAAGCTTGAAGAAGTTAACAAGAGGTTCAAGGAATGCAACGATGGGAAAAAATTTAAGCACGAAGAGTGCTACACAGTTGTGTTAGAAAATATAAAATATAATCGACGATCGACTTTTGTATTCGATACGACGCATGATTTGGACACTTATGAGAATAACGAGGAAGATGATGAAGGACCGCAAACAACAACTCAAGGAGAGACCGGTAACGACACAGATGGGGGAGACATAGAGAACACATATCTTCGTAAGATGGGGAAAAAAGCAGCAAAAAGATTGAAGAAAACAGGGAGAGAGAAATCCAGTCACCAAGAGGAATTGATGGGAATAATTATTAAAGAACAACAAAATTTCAATACTCATTACCAAGCACAATCAAGATTCAAGATGGAACAAAGAGTAGCAGAGTTTGCAGCAAAACAAGCTGAACATGCGGCAAAAATAGCCAAGCAAGCTGAAGACGAAGAATTTCGCATCATTATGATGGATCTTGAAAAAATGGAACCTGTACAACAAGAGTACTTCCGACTTCGCAGGGCGGACATAGTTCGGAATAAAAGAAACCAATCTTAACACAAAGGCGGAATAGTTCAAACCTTAATTATTTCTCCTATTTAGTGATTAGTAGTATTATTAGTATTATTATGTTTTAAATTTCTTATTATCTGAACAATTAGCATTATTATTATGTAATTTTTGGATTTTAAATTTACTTCCGTTGATTTGAATTAAATTTCTACTTTTTTGAAACATACGACCTTAATTAAAACTTGAGGATGTTTACATAAAAAGAGATAATAGAAAGGAAATGACAAACGATAATTTTTAATTCCCATATTCTGCCCATATATATTCGATCAAGTCATCACGCAAGCGAATATGTGCATCTTTGTTACGCATTGCACGTCGGCGTTGCTGAGCTCTAATTTGGGAAAACTCGTCACTATTTCCTCTTAATATATTAACCGGTGCTGCGTTGCTACGTTGTTCATAAACATGTGGCCAGTCACCGGGTAGACGCTCATCCTCGACTATCATATTGTGAAAGATAATACAAGTTTTCATGATATAGGCAAGCACATCTGGATTCCACATTCTTGCAGGTTGTTTGATGATTCCAAATTGTTGTTGAAGTACACCAAATCCCCGTTCAACATCTTTTCTTGCACCCTCTTGCATCGATGAAAATATTTCCTTTTTCCTACCAACCGGATGTTTAATGGCCATAATAATAGTAGGAATCTCTGGGTATATTCCATCACCTAGATAATACGGCATATCATATGAATGTCCGTTCACCGGAGGTGCTTTTCCTGTTACAAGACTTCGAAAAACATATGAACGGTTCATAACATTAATATCGTTGTTAGAACCGGGCATACCAAAAAAAGCATGCCAAAACCATAGGTCATACGACACCACTGCCTCCAACACGATACTTTCGCTCCCTTTATACGCGGTGTAAGCCCCAGATTCTGCCGACGGACATTTATCCCATTTCCAATGCATGCAATCTAGACTACCCAGCATCCCAGGAAATCCCCGGTCTTTGTTTTGCTTGAGAAACAGTTCAATATCACCAGCCGTTGGTTCACGCAAATATTCTTTCCCATACACATTCACAATCGTCTTACAGAACCTACGAGTAGCTTCCAACACAGTTGTTTCTCCTATGCGTAAGTACTCGTCTATTGCATCTGCCGCACATCCGTAAGCTAACATTCGTACTGCTGCTGTTACTTTTTGATGAGGGTTTAATCCTAAAACTCCACAAGCATCGGGTTTTTGAACAAAATATCTGTTTGCATTGGTAACACCTTCCACTATCCGGTTAAACAATTGTCGACGCATTCTAAATCTTCTGCGAAAAACATTGGGTGGTTGGTTTGGGTAGGAGAGAAATAGTCGTTCCATAGAAGTTCAGCCCCTGACTCACGATCTCTTGGTATTCTGATACGAGTTTGAGGCCATTTTGAATTTGTAACAAGGACTCCCAAACTAACGGCCATGTTATTTTGCATAATTGCTATTGCATCATTATCCGAGGAATAAAAACTACTATTAGAAGAAGAAGATGAAGAAGAAACAGAAGAGCAATAATGAGCGGTTTTCTCATAGTGTTCCATTACTATATGAAGCAGAAGAGATGTATTGTTATTCATATATTGAGTGAAACCAGTCTTTAATTTATAACCCATTTTCAAGAGCATTAAAAAAACCAAAAATAGATATTTTTTTGGGTTCACGCAAATGTGTTTTCCAAAAAAGATAAAGTGTTTGTCAGTGACCTGATATGACAATACTATATATGATTAGACTATACTATATATGATATGACTATACTATATAAGATAAGAAAAGATAACTCCAAAGACAGGTCATCTAAATAGTCATAACAAATTAACCCTTCATATTATCATTATCCGAAGTGGACGATCTTGGTGCCACAAAAGGCATGTGCGTTCTCGGATTGGTATTGACTGAGGACATTGTTGAAGCTGATCCTTGATTCATACCACTCCAAACTTGTGATGGCAGGGTTTGGGAAAAGAAACCGTATCCAAGCTGAGGTTGGACAGTGTGCGGCATACGGAAAAGAGATAGTTGTTGCTGCAAATCAACGTTCGCATTATTTAGCCATCCTCTCCTTCGTTTGTTTTAATGTAAATTCGCGAAATTGTTGATTAAAATCAGCATTTTCTTGAAATAATGTGTAAGATTCATGCTGTCAAGAAAAAATAAAATATATAAGTACAAATATACCAACAAAAATCGAACGTACAATAAAAAGTCGAAAGTACACTTACATGGGATAATAGATGTGGAGGAGGGATATGTACATGTTCAACAGGTTGTTCAATTGGGACCGTATACAAGTCACCGACATACCCATATGTTTGGGCTTCCCAAATAGGATGAGTCACGTAATCTTTGGAGTTGGTTACCATTGTCCAGTATTGTAAATATATATCATAATCTTTAACAACTTGCACTATCTCTGTTGCATCGACCAAACCTTCTTTTTTTAGGCGTTCGGCTTGAATATTGCCAATATCCCCTATAACTGTGTGTAGTCTTATAGGAACAACGAAAGTACAATGGTTTTGCCGCCAACACCTTTCATCAAGATACATGTTGTGTTGTACAGTTAGAAAGGGAATAAGAATTTAGTAAGTATGTTATATAGAAAAAAAGTATGTTATATAGTAAGTATGTTATATAGAAAAAAAGTATGTTATATAATAAAATTTACAAATTAACTCACAATGCCCATGTAAGAAAATATATATCTCGAGTCTGATAGCCGCGTAGCCGTGCATCCCATATCAGATGCAAGAACTTCTCTGTATGATTCCCATGGGCGCCATGTCACTTGTTCAGCAGTAAGCTTACTTAGTAAATCCCTACAACGGAAAATATCATTTGTATTCTTCGGTACATTCCATTTAGAAGATACGGGCCACTTTTGTTCTGTACTCGCCTCTGGGATTTCTGGTCGACATATGCCCAGGTATTCATACCCCCAAACTACTCCATTCCAAATAATTAGCCAATTTAATAACTTAGCAACAAAATAAACAATGAGAGGAAAAATAACTAGATTGAAAGAATACCTCTAATACTTGGAATGGACCACATAGTGCCTTCTGTCTCCTCCCAGATAAACGGAGTGCCACATACAATTTCGAAAACGCAGCACCACCCCAGTCAAACGTGGATACTACATCAAGATTTTCAAATATAAGTCTTTGCATTAGAAAAGAAAAAATGTCCCAAAACATACATGAAAAAGGCAATTCCTACTCTATGAGCAAGGGTGCTATCATTTTCAGCCGCAACCAACTTGTCTTCGAAGAAATATGACCTTAAATATTTAATTGTAATTGAATTTGAAACTCACGACGGTGCTTTCGGAGAGAGCGTGACATCTTGGATATCCGGAAAGATATGCTCACGAACATGTTCAAATTGGTACTTCCCCGAATCATAAGGAACATCAGGCCCATCACCGATACTCAGTCCAGTCAACATGAGCCAATCTAGGGGGTGAATCCCATCTCACCAAATGGTAAGTGAAAAGTGTTTGTTGTATCCCAAAACCGCTCAGCAATATAATCAACCATTGAATGGTTGGTTTCGCTACATTGTATGTCCAGTAAATTTTGCCATCCCGCTTTTTCAATAATATATTTAGCTCTAGGACAGCGTTGTGAAATAGTTTGATAGTGATGAATTACCGATGCCAAAGATCCACGATGTTGATACTTCAATTTGTGCTCCCCTGTAAATGTGATGTCCGTAGTAGCGTGCGGTTTATCATCTTGCAGTATAGGAAACCTCCCTAACCGGGGAATATCAACCTCCTTAATTGTACCAGTAGCGATTAAGTTATAATCTTCTTCGGCTACAGATTTTTGTTTCTTGTTCGTCTTCATGCGACCATTGAACCGCGATGTGAATTTGTTCAACATCTATGCACACACAAGATAGATGCAATTAGAGCAACCCGCACCATTTCTTATTTTTATTAGTCCAACACCATTTATATTCCAAATACTATAAAAATCCTTAACACAAACTATATCAATTCCAAAATCTATAATTCTACGAATACAAATTAAATCGTCACCGATGCATTTTGAAAATCCTTTCAACATTCCACAACCCAATTTAATCACTTCAAGATTCCATAAAAATCACTAAAAAATCAATTCCATACATATAAATTAGCTCTTCTACATATGTAACACACAAAATGTACATAACTACAATTTTTGGCATAACCACGTGAATTGTAAAAACACATATTAATCTATATAACCCACAAATTAAGTGTTGTACATATTTGATAAAATTTCATAAAATCTTTTAGCCTAATTCACATGAACATCAAAAATAAACCAAAAAACAACTAAAATTAATCACCTCCAAATTCAATAAAAAACAATACAAATTCAATTATTTTTAACCATATTCACATATGTACAAATCATCTCTTCTACATATATAACACACATAATCTACATAACTACCAATTTTTACAGTAGCCAAATTTTTTAAATCTATTCCACCCACAAATTAGATCTTCTATAATTATTTTAAAACTTCTTTTAACCAAATTTACATAAGCATCAAAACTGGTTTTCTTCACATACATATTATTCTCTAAAATCATAAAACACACATACCCAATTATATTTAATCAATTTCATATTCATATTTGTTCTTTAAAACCCATATTAATATAAACTAATTTTAACAAATAAAACCCTAAATAAATTATACAACAATACGGATAAAAAAAAGGAGATTAAGAAAAAAGAAACATACCTCTTTTCTAACCGGGATTCATCAAGTATCTGGTTTTTTTTTTCTATTCTCTTTTCCTGCTAGTTACTGTGATGTGTTGTGTTTGTGGGCGGTAGAAACAAACAGGAGGTAAACAGGAGGTAGAAAAGAAAAGAAGAAAAGAAAAGAAAAGAAAAGAAGAAGACGGAGAAGATTAGGGTAAACACCAAGTGAACACGTGTGTTATACGTGGTGGTTTCTCTTTGTCCACACGTGCTCGATACGTGTGTTAATTTGGGTCCAACACTATACGTATGCCTGACAAGGGGGCGTTGATTATACATTCGCCAGACAACGGGCGTTGATTATAGGTCCGCCTGAATGAGGCGTTGATTATACGTCCGCCAGTGTGAGGCGTTGATTATACGTACGCCTGAGTGAGGCGTTGATTATATGTCCGCCTGAGTGAGGCGTTGATTATAAGTTCGCCCGAATGAGGCGTTGATTATATGTCCGCCTGAATAAGGCGTTGATATTCTTAACGCCTGAATGAGGCGTTGATTCACCCGTCCGCCACACCAGGCGTAGATTATATCTACGTCCCTTCTCCGAGCGTTAACTATATGTACACCCCACAACGAGCGTATTCTTTAACAACGCCCCACAACGAGCGTAAACTATATCAACGCCTCTTCGGGACGAAGATTATATGAACGCTCCACATGCAAGCTTTCATTATACATCCGCTCGACTAAAAATACTCCACTGCCTTAACGTCACACTCGAGACTACTCTCAAATTTGATCGTTTGTTTTGGTCTTTGATCTTTGGTTATGATCGTACCATTGTGGACGCTCTAAAGACTCTCTATCTCTCTCCAAATGTACGACTCTCTCTCCAAATGTTCACCTGAATTCTCTTTTTGACGGTCACTTCTAGCCGCTTATTTTGTTTTTTTTTCCTTCCAACGGTTCTTCTAGCGGTCACTTTCTACCGGACTTTACGCCGGAAATTCACCAAATGTTAGATTTTTCATAATCTGATCTCGAGTGGCTGTCTCAAATCACTCCCATTCGTGTTGTTGTAATTGCATAAATCACAGTTTCATCAAAGCAATCACATGAGACATAACAGGAGACAAGATGAAGATAGTCACACACATCACATAAAACACTCAAATTACAATCTCAGGAAATGGCTTAATAGAGAAACGAATCACTAACTACATGAGTTTAGAAGCTGGATTTTCCCATTCCATGAAGAACATTCAACATCAAAGCCACAGGAAACTACAGCAACTTTCCTGCTCATCATCACTAGACCAATACAATTTCTTCACCACCTACGATTCAACTGTAATCGAGAATTCCCTTCCTGGAGACTATAAATCACCACATCTTCTCCCAATTGAGTTGTATCTGAGAAAAATCCTTGATCATCAAAAGCATATCAGGCTAATCTACAGGAAGAATTTCATCCCAATCTTCTCTAATTTTCAGGACCTGCTTTTCTACAAATCCTTCTATGTTCTCCTTACCCTATGGAAGTTCAAAATAAAGTTTGCTCAGGTATGTTCTCCTTATTTGATGTCTAATTTTAGTACCATGTATTTCACCAAGAACTCATTACCTACCAACCCCCAGAATCTCAGTGATTACCATCTCCCACCTGTAAGTCTCGTACCAACTTCTCCCACCGTGGTCGCAATGTTGATAAGGTAAAAGTGGGAAAGAAAAACAAGTCCAAGTCACAACAAGCCCATCCCCTTAGAGGTGAGGAGAGAGAATAGACAACTAAGAATGATTTCCTAAGTATCATTTCTTTCCTTTTATAATAATCTTTACTCCTCCTCTCATGAAGAAGCACCCATAAGATCAATATATTACAAAACTACCACCCATTTTTCCCTAAGTTATTATCAAACCCTAAGAGGCTTTCTTCTTGTGCTAAAGCCCAACTGATTTAATATACTTTTTGATGGACTAGAACTATCCCATCCCTGTGGGTTAGGCCTAGTCCCCTAGTCTCTCTTTCCTAAAAGAGACCCTCAATAGGTTAAGGGGCTATATATTTTAGGGTTGGTTATTTTCATGTATCAACAGTAGGATAACACAAAAACCTGCAGAGCCGACCATGTCTCTACAAGGGCTCTGTGTGAATTTTTTTCGTAGGGCTTTTTATAATGTTGAATATTTTGTCACGATAATTAACAAAAAATAGCAATAATTTGTATTTAATTTGTAAACTTATAGATATTGGTGCATTAAAGGAAAACTTATACTAAAGAGGGGTGGTAACGCATATTTTTATGCTAAAATGGAAAACTGATAGTATATTTCTATTTTAAAAACGGATGGGTATTAAATAAGAACTTTTTTTTTGTCGATGTCGTCGAGCAATATAGCCTCCTAAAGTCTAACTAATTTTGTGTCTGATTTTAAGCATCAAGGAAATGATGGCTTGGTGGATGAAGTGACTAAGAAACACGTAGATGTTCGTGTGTTCGAGTATTAGTTGAGTTTTCCTTTTAATTTTAAATAATCTCGCAACTTTTTCAACTAATGTAGAAGTCCGCTGTCTGAGCTTAACTAGCTAGGCTTCCAATTTCGTCCTTATTTATTTAAAAATATTAAAATATCTAAAGTATCATTTTTTCTTTCAACTTAAAAATAAAATATCTCTCAAAATATAGGTCGAAAATTAATAAATTTTATAGTATTAGTTGAGTTTTCCTTTTAATTTTGAATAATCTCGCAACTTTTCAACTAATGTAGTAGTCCGCTGTCTGAGCTTAACTAGCTAGGCTTCCAATTTCGTCCTTATTTATTCAAAAATATTAAAATATCTAAAGTATCATTTTTTCTTTCAACTTAAAATAAAATATCTCTCAAAATATAGGTCGAAAATTAATAAATTTTATAGTATTAGTTGAGTTTTCCTTTTAATTTTTAATAATCTCGCAACTTTTCAACTAATGTAGTAGTCCGTTGTCTGAGCTTAACTAGCTAGGCTTCCAATTTCGTCCTTATTTATTCAAAAATATTAAAATATCTAAAGTATCATTTTTTCTTTCAAACTTAAAAATTAAATATCTCTCAAAATATAGGTCGAAAATTAATAAATTTTATATATTCGGAAAGGTTTCAACAAGTTCTACACAACGAGTACTCATTATATTATGTTTTAGAACTTTAATTTTCTCGATATAATATTAGTTCATAACTGAGAATGGACAATATTGTTGAAAATGCTAGTTTATTCTAGTTCCCAACAGTTCATTTTGTAGAATGAAGTCGCAATGGTAAATTATTATTATTATTATAGTTCATGTTGTAAAATTAACTCGTAATGATAATTTAATAGGGTAGTTCATATTGTAGAATGACTCGTAATAATTGTTCATTTTGGTAGTTCGTATTATAATATGAACTCGTAAATGATAGTTTATATTGTAGAATGAACCTGTGATAGGAGTTCATATTGTAGAATGAACTCCTAATGGTATTTCATATGGTATAATGAACTCGTAATAGTAGTTCATTATACCAGTTCATTTTGTAGAATGAACTCATATGTTTTATCCTAAGAGTTCACTTTTTAGAATGAACAAGCTAGTATGGTAGTTTATTAAAGGAGTTCATTTTGTAGAATGAACTCGTATAATAGTTCATTTTATGGTTAATTTTTAGCTAAAGGATAAGGTAAAAATTAAAATCTCTGAAATATAGCAACAATGGTACTCGTTGGAAAGCGCTTTCGTCGAGGGCTTCCCGAAGATATAAGGTTTGTCATTTTTGGACATGTGGTTTAAAAGATATTTCATTTTTAAGGTTTTATTTATTTATTTTTATTAAAAGAGAGAAAAAAAGAGAAAAATGATATTTTTGGAATGTGACACTCATGACGTCACCCTAGGACCAAACGGTAATATTTAGGACCATACAATAACATACATTTTAAAAAAAAAAGACCAAACAGACAGTTGATTATGTCGATTGGACCAAACTCACTCACTCTAATATATTATTATTATTATTATTATTATTAGGACTGCTTGGTCCTACTTTTTGATTTTATTTCATAACGACCGTTTTTGTCTTCTATTTGATAGGCCTCAAGTAACCCTATAACCGGTATCACCGTAGTACAGTGGTAAAGTCATTGGATGATGATATTAGCGACTTAAGTTCAGAACTCCCTAGCACCAAATTCTTTACGGATACAAAAAAATCAAGTAAACCTATAAACCGGACTAGGAAGGTTATTTTATGGTGGGCTCTCATCCCAGCAGCAGTACGCTGGACTTCTTGGAGGGATAAGAGTTCCATTTTAATTTGAATAAAAATTTCTTTACATTTCGAGTCACTTGGTAATAAGCAACATTTGGATTAATGGGAAAATGTTTGGAGACCAATGCAGGGTTACGAGTTAAATTCTATGTCGTTAATTTCTCATCCTCATCCCCTTTTCAAGATTGTCAAAGCCATACGACCTAAGTCAAGCCTTTTGAAAGCCTAGCTAAAAGTTCAAGGAAATGAAAGAACCTTGATATTGTATCAGAGAGCGTTACTATGTTGTTCGTAAAATTGGAATTCATATAATGGTATACAAATACCTGACGCAATGTATTTACTAACATTGACAGTATACTCTTACATACCCCTCGAGCCTTTACAAACAGAGTAAAGCTTGAACTATGAACAACTAGAAACAAAATCAAATGACCCTCAAACTGATAACAACAAATAAGTTTCAAGTGTAAAAAATAACAAACACACATTTCAAACCTGTTACTTACAGTCACATCACTTCAAGCTGCAGAAGAACAAGAGAAGAAACGAGTCTCGCAGCACCATTGTATGAGCAGAAGCAGCAGAACAAAAGCAGTAGAATTATATAACATTTGACAAAGGAACGGAAGCATCAGTCGATGAACTTTTAATACCATTGGAACTACGAGATGAAAATAAAATTTGACCTTCAGACAAGATTTGAATTCAAAACTGAAATGAATGCTTCTAGACAACTTCATTCCACTTGATGCAATCCTTTGTATGCGACAGTACATCATCTCTCCGTTTTCGTAATGTTAAAAACAGATTCATTTTAACCAAAACGTCTTCTTAGGAGGCCTCTTGGCCTAGTTCGGTTTCCTTTTAAGAAGACTCTGCACTTGCAGATTTAGGATATTAACTAGTCCTTCAATTCCTGTGCCTGGTAAATCATACCAAGCCCTAGCCTCCAGAACCATTGTCTCAGCTGCCAATCGCCTGTTTTCAGGGGGGGGGGGGGGGGGGGGGCCTTTTTCATGTTACTGACAAATTGCCTAACGCCGTAAAAAGCCTTAACATCGTCAAGGTCATCACTCCTTTGAGGAGTGAATACTGCTCGTAGAGGACAGATTGATGGACACGTTTTTTTCAGATGCCTGCAAGCCCCACAAGATCTCCCGTTCTGCACTGGTTGTTCTTCCTCCGGTGGTTCCTGTGGAACAACATCTCCTCGGTGGTTCCTGTGGAACAATATCTCCTCGGATGGGAATTCCTACCGAAATCAGCTCAGCTCGAAGCTGGTTCACCTGGCCTCTGAGTTGCATAGCAGATCCACCAAGTCCATTTACAGGATCTGCCACTCTGGCTCTTGCCTGTCTAATCAGTGACTGGGAAGCTATGTTCTGTTCTGGGTCAGCTCTGTCCACTATACTCAGAAACTTTCTCGCGCCAAAAACCTTATGAACGGCTTTATAGTCATCATCTGTACCAAGAGGGAAGAACTGCGCATACCTACAATTGGCTGGACAGCGGTGCCGATCAAATCTGCACTTTTCACATCGATCTATCTTCACCATCTGCAAATCACAGGCATACATTCTAGTCATACATATTACTTACCAAGACCCCAAAATCAGCGCCAGAAGCATCAGAGCAACCAGACACACCATTACAACATACAAAATACAACAAAATTATTGACCTTTAGAACCCACAACATATGATCAAAAACTATATCATCAAGAACAGAACAGCAGATATTTTGAACTAAACAACAACACCCATTTCAATAAAAGTAAAAAAGAATGAAAGTAAATCCATTTCAACACATAATAACAAGAAAAACTCAGGTATCATACAAGTGTATGTACTAGAATAACCGAAACTGTACAGTCGTTTCATTAAATTTTCACCAACACAGAGGCACCTAATCTAGTCATACATATTACTATCCAAGCCTGCAAAATCAGAGCCAGAAGCATCATAGCAGGCACATACACGATTACAGCATACAAAATCAGATCCTTTTTGTGTTTACTTAAATACACCCCAACCCCTTGCATCCAATCTTAAAGGGCTGAAAATCCAATGTTCATTCTTAAGTGCCAATCACTAAAAACTCTCATTTCAAAAATGATAAGCCAATTCCCCACAGATATGCAGCATCAAATTATCAGTTTATTCCCATTAATATCCACATCAAATCATCAATTCTAACATTATTACAATCAGGCAAACAAACATATGTACAGAGAAGTAGTAATAATATTCAAGAAAGGAGATTTACCTCTTGTTTCAATGCAGTAATTTTATTCTGAGAAGTATTAATGTGGAGAACCAATGATAAACCGCAAGTTGAAGCTTAATCAGAAGGCTTGAAATTTTCTGAAAAATCAAAGTTCGTTCGGAGTGAAAGTCAGGAGCATACTCATTTCGAAAATAAGATCAAACCTAACAATAATTTAAGAACCCAAAGCCCACCCTCTGTTGGATAACTACATTCCATCAGAGAAAGGATATTTACCTCTTGTTTCAATGCAGGAATTTTACACTGAGTAGTAATAATGTGGAGAACACCAAGGGTTAACCTCGAGTTGAAGCTTAATCAGAAGGCTTTAAATTCTCTGAAATATCAAGTTCGTTTGGAGTGAAATTGAGGAGCAAATACAATCGCAAAAAGCCATTTCAATTACAATCAGGAACTAACAAAATAAAATCACCAGTACCCATTTCAAAAATAAGATCAAAACCTAATAATAATTCAATAACACAAAACTCACTACATTCCATCAAGAAATTGAAACAAAAACAAACCAAAAAAGGAGATTTACCTCTTGTTTCAATGCAGTAATTTTAGTCTGAGAAGTATTAATGTGGAGAACCAATGATGAACCGCACGTTGAAGCTTAATCAGAAGGCTTGAAATTTTCTGAAAAATCAAAGTTCGGAGTGAAAGTCAGGAGCAAATACAATCACCAGAACCAATTAGGAATTAAGCAAATACAATCATCAGTAATTTAAGAACCTAATAATAATTCAATAACCCAAAACCTAACAATAATTTAAGAACCCAAAACCCACCCTCTGTTGGATAACTACATTCCATCAGCCATCAATCATCAAAAAAAGACATAAATTGATAAAAGTATATAGTAATATTCAAGAAAGGATATTTACCTCTTGTTTCAATGCAGGAATTTTACACTGAGTAGTAATAATGTGGAGAACACCAAGGGTTAACCTCGAGTTGAAGCTTAATCAAGAAGGCTTTAAATTCTCTGAAATATCAAGTTCGTTTGGAGTGAAAGGAGGAGCAAATACAATCGCAAAAAGCCATTTCAATTACAATCATGAACTAACAAAATAGAATTACCAGTACCCATTTCAAAAATAAGATCAAAACCTAATAATAATTCAATAACCCAAAACCCACTACATTCCATCAAGAAATTGAAACAAAAACAAACCAAAAACCTAATTAATTTACCAGTAATGTGCTTAAAGATTGGTTGAAAACCACAGCAATGGAGGAGAGAAAGAATGAAGATGATGATACCCTTTCTGAGTTGGTGTACATAGAGTCCCATAAGCATATCTTGGGTTGGTATGGAAATGGGATCCCCAATAGCTGGAGACAAGAGATTCATATAAGAAAACATAAGTAAACCGTACTAATTGGATCAAACCAATTGGCACAACAACAAAAAAAAAAAAAAGAAAAGTCGAGCAGAGTAATGGTTCAAGATAAGAAAATTCTTAGTTCGATGAACAGATTAAGGGAAAGGGAGAATAGGTTTCTGTGGGAATGATAAAAAGATTGTTTTTTTTTTAAGTGAGAAGCAGTTCTTGATCACAAGGACTCAAGTTTTCAGTAGGATTTGTGTAAAGAAAACAGCTCAAGAAATTCGCTCTTCTCTTCTAACTAGAAATTAGAAAAGCTTTAAAACGGTTGAGTTGGTGACGTTTCATAGTGACATGTGTAGTTTTCGGATGACATGGCAGAGGGTGTGCCTGGGATACGCGTGACTGGATGGATGATTGGACGTAACAAAGAAATGACGTGGAGAAAAAGAGGGAAGTCCTGAAATATGATTCTTTTCGGATTGCGCCCCCATTGAAACTTCACATTTGCAATTCCCCCCCTCAAAAGACAAAACATTGTATTCACCCCCTAACCGCCTTGATCGCCGCCGTTTCGATCAGATCTGAAATTCGTTTCAAAAGAAAAAACCCAAATCTCTTCATCTCTGTGGCTCTGCTTATCAGCAGATAGCATCAACACCACCACCACCATTTTCACCCGCAATCTCACCACCACCGCCGCCATCACAAATCTGATATGGAGATATACTCAAAACCTAGATCCCATCGAGAGAACCAGACACCTTGAATTTTTTCCTTGGAAAATGTAATGGAAGAATCAGAGATTTCCAATTATCATCATCATCCTTAAGCTTGATTGGGTTGATGATATCTCGGATTTGGCGAGAGATGTATGATTCCATAATGAAATTGAAGCCAAAAAAGAAGAAGAAGAAGATTGAGAAAAAATGATTTAGTGAAAGAAGGGAAACGCTAGCTACCTGTATCCAATTATATAGGATACTGTCAACAGAAGTAGACTCAAAAAGATCCAAATTGCAAGAGCAGGACCATAAAATCATTCTTTCACCTCTCTTATTAGATTAGAGTTTATTCTTCTTTATCCTCCAAATACTCTTGCATTCATTTTTCTCCGTCGATGTTATATGATTATGTAAGGCAATGGTTTCGTGCATTTCTTCCAACCACCACCAGTCCTGTGTTAAGAATGGTTTACCTGCACCTATAGAGTAAAATGATATGGGATGATGCTAAATCGTGAGAATTTGCTCAGCGGACATACTTTATTGAGGGTCATAAAAAGTGATGCCGTGAAAACATAATGGTGTTTGTGAGAGGACAAATGATATATCCATGACACGAGAAGAAAAGATGAATATAACAAGTTCGGGTACGTAAAAGGAAAAAGACATTCTATTCTTATGATGTTTGTTATTTTGAATCGTTCGACTCAATGTAGTTAATATCGGATATCGGTTCATCTCGGCCGGGACCGATACACTGGTACGATTTTATATCGGAGATATTATCGTTGAAATATCAGTATAATATCGGTTCTAGATTTAGAGAGTATAATTTTATATTAAACATTTTCTCCACACGTTTTCGGATAAGATATAATAGATAACATCAATTTTATCAAAAAAACAAAAGAGTAACTTTAGTAACTTGCTTCGAGAGCTACATGCACCTCTACTACCACCCGGAAGACTTTCTTCGCCAAAATTACCCTTAAATTTTATAGAAAACGACCAATACCGTCTCATATCGGGAAATGTAGGAAAATTTCATATCGACCGATACGTCCGATATTCGACCGATACGGCCGATATTATCGGGCGAATATCGTATCCCCGATATCCTTCTTATCGTATCGTTCTGGACCGATATCCGAAATATCCCCGATATATCGGCCAATACGGCCGATATTGACTACATTGGTTCCACTATGAATTCAATTGCAACAAACACAAAATTTCTAAACTAAACACAATGCTCAAAGAACCAACCTGAACCCTGTATACACATAATCCTCAATTGACCACGTGTCAAAAGTATTAACACGTGTACCCCATAAGACAAGGAAGCATCAGGCCACGACGCCCTGATGAGACATCCCAGGGAAATGACCCATCATCTGCAACGAATTCATCACGAGATGGATCAAACGATCACAGAACTAAGGAGTATCACATAAGAGTAAAGTCGCGAAGCATAGAATAATATCATAAAGGCTACTTTACCCAATCTCAAGGTAAATTCAGAATGGACGGTAGTGATGAAGATACTCTGACATCGAAGTGACATCTGCATCCACAGCTGTCTGGCGCGTGCGGACTGCCCAACCACCCCCATTTGATGCTATGCACCTAGGGAACGTGTCCCAATCTTTATGAAAGAAGCAGAGGTTGATCATCGTTGCGGCACATTACCGTTGGACATCATCGGCAATGCACGAAGACTATCTTCGGGATCGGCACAACAACCAAAAAGATATAAGCAACCACCTCTGCCAAGAGGGAGACCCACACGAAAAGTCTATAAATACCCTGCTCAACTAGAAGAGAGGGGGTCGATCAATTTTAGGAGAGAGAACTAATATTAGTAAGAGAGAAATTGTAAATCATTAGGTATAAGTTTTATCTATCTCCCCCTATCTTCGTTATCTACTCAGAGTCATTCGACTATCACTTGTAATCTTAATCAATCCATAGTGAAAAACCTAGCACCCCGTGGACATAGGCCTTAGTGCTGAACCACGTAAATCATCGTCTTATTTACATTTTGCACTTAGCGCTTTGATACGTTTCCATTCTATATTCATCATTCGACCTTATATGCATATCTATGATGCAAAGTAGAAACGAGACGATGACGAGCCCGCAAGCTCAGAGTTTCCATAGAAGTTTAGTTATCATCTTATATTTATCTTATTAGTATCGTATTTCACTAATATTGCGAATATTGATTGTGGAAACGATGTTATCTTCGTTACATTTGTGTTCACAATTTGGCGCTAGAAACAGGGATGCCTTTGTCCCGGTAAAAGATTTATCTTTCCATGTGACCCCTTTTATCACTGAATACTGTTTTTCAATACAAACTTTGGGTGACAGATCGGCAAAAAAGGCCAGATCTAAAACGTTTTTGGACAAAACGCAAGTTTTCACTGCAAAAATCCCTCAGATTTGAAAGGTTACCTCAAAATACAAAACACTTGAATTTTTCATTAGAAAAAACCCTCGGATCTATGTTTTTTCTTTCAAAAGTACATTCACTTCTTCAGATCCATAATATGGTTATATTTCGGCTCATTCCCAACAAAAAATACCTTCGTTTTCTCTTATATCATCATTATGCTTGTGCCTAACAAAAATCTCGTGGATGTGTTTTCCTTGCCAACAATCTATTCTTACAGAACATGGACAAAATAAAAGATATCGGAAAAGCTAAGGCAGCGTCAAAGGAGACACCAAGAACCACACCGGTCGTAACACGGAGCAAGCAGAAGGGTGAGAAGCTAAAAGCAGTGAGAAAAAGGCAAGATGGAGCGGAAAATACCTCACCACTGGATGTCAATGCAATAGCAGCGGTAGCCCTCAAATCTGGAGCAGTCAAAGCCGATGCAGCAAAGGTGGCAACAAGAACCTGTGCAAATGAACAACAAGAAGGAGTTGCGGAATCAACGATGCAGCAACCTGTCTATGGGATGCCACTGACCGATGAGAAAAACCAACCACTGCTGATTGCTCAACCCCTGCTGACGAAGAACCAGCCAACACCTCAACCATGGAGCTTCAGGTAATACCCACAGATCTGTCGATCCCTATAATACAGATTGTAGACGAAGATCATACCGTTGCTGCTGGTGGACAAGCACAAATATGGACTTCGAATCAAGGATCAAACTACTCCATCCAACTGTTAGCAGAGCTCGAAGAGTTGAAGATGAATCATAAGGTATACGCAGATACTACTTGATCAAGGATAAGATCTCCCTTAGTGTTGAGGTAGAAAACCAGCATGATGAGGCAAATTCCAAAGCGCCTCAACCGAACCAGGACTGAAGAATGATAATGTCTAACGTCAACAATCCCGAACCACTGAACCGACGTGTTGCAGGAAGAAATAAAGCATTCGATCCCGATTACGTACTAGAAGATTCCGATTACTTCGATAGCGAACTCCGAAGACCAGGACGATCAGCAATATGAGACGATCATTTCATCGCTATGGAGAATCTTCGTACTGAGATGATGATAGAGATCAAGAAGCTAAAGGCAAATCAAGGAGGAGGAATACTGGATGAAGTAATGAGAGAAGCCATTACTACACCACTGACCGCGCACTTGGCGAGAGCGCTCATTCCTCCAAAGTGTCAAATCCCAGCATTCGAATGTTATGATGGTTCCAACGACCCTGCAGCCCATCTTCGGTACTATAACCGAACAATGGCCCGATGGGAGCGAGACGACGTAGTTTTGTGCCCTCAAGTCTGAAAGGATCGACATTATCATGGTTCGATAACCTACCCCCCAACTCCATCGATTCATACAGCCGACTCACCGAGGTATTCTTGGAGACCTACATGTACAACAAGACTGTTAATGCATGCATGAACAAGATTTTCTCACTAGCAGTCGTACATAAAGAAACGATCAGAGAGTATACCGATAGGTAGAACAAGATCTGTCAAGCAATAGGGAACGTCATCCCGGTGGTCAGCATCAACTGCTACAAGTGGGGGCTGGATAGATAGATCCCGTTATTTGTCGAGATTCACGGAAATAACCCCGCAACCGAATGAGATCTCCGAGTAATTATCGAAAAACATGCCAGGTTGGAAGAAATCTAGCGGGAGAATCCCAAAGCATAGATACAAAGATCTCATCGGACGAACTCGGCGGAGCAAGCCAGCGGGTCAAAAAAGACTAACTCAACCGAGCGCTTCAACGAAGATAAGAGGGGACGAAGAGATGACCACCGACACAACTACCAAAAATTCGAATGTCAAGTTTACACGAAGCTTAACACGAGCTATGTTCATATCTTGAGAGAATCAAGGACCGCACCAACCTCGAATGGCCTTGGTCGAAGGGAAAGCAGCCGCCAAGATCTGAAAAAATCAAGGGACAACTGTGAATACCAATACTTCAACAGTCACCAAATAGAGAAATGCAAGAATCTCAAGATAATGATCTAGAAGCTGATTGACGCCGAAGACCTCAAACAGTATGTTCAAAAGCCAGAAACTGAAGAAAGGACCAATCAAAGCAAGCAAGTCCACTTACCTGAGAATGACCTAGCAATCAACACCATTTCCTGCTCAGATCCCAACATCCCATCACTGACTGGTCAAATCGAAAAGATATTAAGGAAACAATTCGAGTACTACTGTGAACTATACAAGATCGATGGACAGGAATTCGATGAACATGAAGATTGGATGAACGTACCGCCGACTTTTTCCGTTGATGATGTTGATGAAGACATGGAAGACCACAATGACCCCTCAATGCTTACATTACCCGTCTTACGATGGAATATAAAGAAGATCTTGATCGATTGAGGGATCTCAGTCAATGTAATGTTCTATGATACCTTCAAGCGAATGAAATTTAACGATGAGCAACTAATCTCTTCTTACTGCACTATCTACGGATTTAACGGAGCAGCAACGAAGCCTCTAGGGGACATTGTCCTAGAGGTCAAGGCCGGACCAATGAAAGTCAGTACCAGATTCAGCGTAGTAGATGCACCGTCACCCTATAATGCCACATCTCAAGGGAGTAGCGGCGACGTATCACCAATACCTTAGGTTTCCAACATCCGATGGGGAAATGGAAATCAAAGGAGACCAAGTCACCGCACGAGAATGCCAGGCTCAGCAAAATCAACTCAATATTGAACAGTAAGTACAACGTAGAACCCGAAGTGGAAAAAATAAAGCAGAATCCAAGGACAAAGAAATCGACCAATATCTTGAAGAGATTTCTGGAAAAAGCTTAACGAAGAGTATCACTGTTATGACTGCCGAATCAAGTACTTCAGGATCAAAAGGGGTCGAAGAAGGGTCTGAAGCATCCCCCAAATAACAATTAAAGTATGTTCCTCATGTAGGGGTTCACAAACCTACCTTCACATCAGTCGAACCTACCAATGAAGTGAATATAGGAATAGAAGAAGACCCCAAAATGATCAAGATAAGGACTTAATTAGATGAGGAACGAGAGAAAGCATTAATCGAATTACTCAAAGGATATACGGATATCTTTGCATGGAAGCTAGGGGATATGCAGGGGATTGACCCGAAGACCATACAACGCGAACTTCGAATAAAACCAGGCACTAACCTATTCAGGCAGAAACTACGTAAAGTAGCACCAGGGTACCACCAGGAAGTAGACCAGGAGCTTAACAAACTCATGGAAGCAGGATTCATAAGGGAAGTCAGGTACCCGACATGGATTTCAAACATGGTCGTCGTGCCAAAAAAGAAAGACGGAGTAAGAATATGCATCGACTTCTCTAATCTCAACAAAGCATGTCCAAAGGATAGCTACCTATTCCCAAGAATCAATCAATTAGTAGAAGCAGTGGAAGGCCATGAAGAACTATCGTTCATGGATGGATACTCCGTTTACAACCAGATAGCCCTGGCAGATTAAGATCAACAACATACATCATTCTTCACTCTACACTAACTCTATTGCTACACTAGTATTCCTTTCGGACTGAGGAATGCAGGGGAAACATACCAAAGGATGGTTGATGCAATCTTCAAGCCATGGGTTGGGAAAACCCTAAAATTTTATGTCGATGATATGCTCGTCAAAAGTAAACTGCGCAAGGATTATCTTCGGGACTTAAGAGATATCTTCAACGCAATGAGGAAATACAACATGAAAGTGAACCCAGAAAAATGCACCTTCGATGTTAAGAGATATCTAGTGACGAAGAGAGGAATCGAAGTTGATCCCGATAAGATTCATGCCATCGTGGAAATATCGTCTCCAAAGAATTTGAAGGAAGTTCAAAAACTCAATGGATCCATAGCATCCCTTAGAAGATTTATCGCCAGGTCATCAAACAAATGCAAACACTTCTTTAATATTCTGAAGAAAGAGAACAAGTTTGCATGGACCCCTGAGTATGAATAAGCTTTCCAAAAGATCAAGGAATATTTGGCAACAATCCCGATCCTCCAGAAACCTGAACCCGATGAAGTGTTGGCACTATACATAGCTGCAATCGAAGATGCAGTCAGTGTTGTACTAGTCAGAACCAACACGAAGGTGAAGCAGTTGGTGTATTATGTCAGCAAGACCCCCAATACAGCAAAGAGAAATTACACGAAGATTGAGTAACTTATCCTGACACTAGTCTTTGCGACACAAAAGATGAGAAGCTACTTCCTGACTCATTATGTTCGTGTCCCAAGCAAGGCCCCGCTAGAATCTGTTCTCAAGAACGAAATAAAAGTGGGAAGAATAGCAAAGTGGAATCCGCAGTTAGAACAATTCAACATCATACATGAGGTCCAAACTGCCCAAAAATCGCAAGTCTTGGAGGATTTCCTGGCGGACTTACCTTTAGATAACGGCGAAGAAGTGAAGGTCTTACCAGGGGCAAACGAAGATGAAAAAGACCCAGTCGATTTGCTCGAACCTTCTAACCAACGAAGATGAGAAGTCTTCGTCGATGGATCAAGGAACAAGGAAGGCGTAGGGACAAGGATCGTCATTAAAACACCCATTGGTGACAAGATGGTACATGCACTGAGACTGGAATTTGAAGATCATACCAACAACATTGTGGAATACGAGGCTGTGGTGCATGCTCTCCGTTTGATAATAGAGCTGGGAATAACTGATGTACGCCTAACAAGTGATTCACAGCTGGTCATCCGAAAAATAGAACTGGAGTATAACACCTATGACGAGACCCTCTCAGCATACATGGCTCTGGTCCAAAATCTAGCATCACAAGTTCCCAATATCAAGTTTCGGCACTGTGTAGGAAGGACAATAGGCATTCTGATGCCCTAGCCTACATATCATCAATGCTGAAAGACGAGAATGTTGAGGCCATCAAGATAGGGAGAGTATACCAACCTTCGGTCACCCCACAGTAAGCCTTCGCTACCTTAGACCACGAAGACGATGTAGGAGAAGATATCTCCGAAGATTTTGCCGAAGATGATATCCTCTCAAGGGAAAACGAAGATGAAGATTTTAGCAACGAAGAAGATTGGAGAACCGAAGTCCACCTTTTCCTCCAAGAAGGGACACTTCCCGTAGATGTAAAGCAAGCCAGAAAAGTACAATCAAAGGCAGGAAGATACCAGCTTCGTGATGGAGTTCTATACAAGAAATCATTCCTTGGACCACTACTACGCTTTTTATCCAGGGAGGAGGGCCATCGTATCTTGAAGGACATTCATTATGGAGACGCATGCAATCATAGCAGGATGAGGTCATTGGCATACAAAGCTAAGATGCATGGGTATTATTGGCCACATATGATACAAGACGCTGCTAGGATGGCAAGAAGATGTGAAGAATTTCAGCGGTTCTCCAAAAGGATTCATGCCCCAACAACATAGATAAATTCAGTAGGAAGCCCTTGACCATTTTCAAAATGGGGAATTGATATCATCGGACCACTAGTCGAAGGCACAAAAAAAATGTGATTCTTGATAGTAGCCACATACTACTTCATCAAATGGGTGGAAGCCAAATATCTTGCCATAATTAGAGATGTAGACGTATTCACTTTCATTTTTCAAAATATCATCTGCAGATTTGGCATTCCTGCAGAAATTGTTTCCGAAAATGGTAAGCAGCTGCAGGGAAAAAACATTGATATGCTCTTTGATACATTCAAGATCAGGAAGAACAAATTCACTCCCATCTACCCTCAGAGTAACGGACAAGCCGAAGCCACGAATAATACCATTGCTCTTGTCCTCAAGAAAACGCTGGATGAACATAAGGGACGACAGTGTGAGCAGCTACACAACAGCCTGTGGTCATACCGAACCACACGAAGATCAGCGACCGGTGAATCCCCATTCCTTCTCACCTAGCTATGGAGACGAAGCAGTAATCCCAACAAAAACCGAAGCATGGGAGAAGAATCTCAGAACGGACATGATGTTAGAAAGTCTTGATGACCTAGAGGAAAGAAGAGAAACAACGTTACAAATAATGGAGAATTATCAGCGTACGTTAGCAAGAGAGTACAATAAGAAAGTTAAGCTTAGAAATTTTGTAGAAGGACAGTATGTGCTACGGACTATACCGCAATATCAATGAGAAAATAAATGGGGTAAGTTAGCACCAACATGGGGAGGACCATTTGTAATACACGACATCGCAGGAAAGGGATCGTACTACCTGCGTAATTTAAAGGGAGAAATCCTAAGGCACCCCTGGAATGCAAAATACCTTAAGCCATACTATCTATGAAGCAACGCAATTCTGCATCTGTGTGAAGAGTACCAGAAGGAGAAAGAAGCGTACCCGCTTGATATGTTTCTATATTTGGCCGAGGAATAGAAGACCTCATCACATCAATCAAGCAAGAAACTTTTTTATCATAATCTTTGGAAAACACCTAAGAGTTCGGTAACGATCTCTTACTCTTATATTTATATTGGGAAAATTATCTGTGTACAATTTCTTGGGGATCCCCTATCTGCGTCCAGCAGAAAGAGGTACCCAACCTAACACACAATTCAATGGATCGGCGAAACGGGTGTATGTAAATAATATGTAAACAAACCACGTATCCGAGAACGCTGCATAACCCCCACCGTTAGGTAGTCCTCTGACCCAGGATTGGCCAACGGGGTGACAAGTCCAAAAATGATAAGGAAGGTACATCCCTTCGTTATCCTACAACACACTCTCATCCTAATTCATTTTTTATAATTTTATAAGTTAAAAATCATAACATAACATTACAGGAAAACCAAAAATGATAAGGAAGGAAAATCAAAGTTGTAAATACCAAAAGAGTGATGATCCATTTCAAAGAAAAGAAAAGTTGATTAAAAGTGTGGGAACGATAAGCAAGCAAGAAATACAAGAAATGCACAAAAAATATCCCAAGGCTATGTAATCAACAAGGATCAAAGCCCTCTCGTCACGAAGATAACAAAGGCTTACTTCCCCAAAGGCTCAACACGATCACCAGATCGCTCCTTTTGAGATGAGGGAACACTACTCCCAGAGGATGATTCCGAGGTAGTCATCAAAGGTTCGGGCACAGGACGACGATTATATTTCTTAGTGATACCATTCTTCGAAAGCCCTTGCTCTATCCGAGCCAACGTTTTATTAACTTCCAAATCCAACTGACGACGAGCCTCGTGCGTGATAACGTTGATCTAGAGCTCAGACTTCGTCAACGAGGATTTCAGGCGCTCCACTTCCTTAGTAGATTCTTTTTCAGTCACATCCAAGGTCCCAGACAACCCTTCCAAATATTTGACCCGCCCATGTTGCTTGACTAGTTCATAGTGAGTCTCTTCAGATTTTTCATTTGTAAGGTGAAGCTGTCTCTCCAGCTCTGCAAAGAAAAGACAATCTGTTAGATAAGAAAGATGAACAATTACTCACGACCAAACAAACGTATACCTTCGACATCATCCGAAGCTATTTCAAACTCATTTACAACGTCATCCCGGGCATCATCAAGGAAATCATATTCGCCGGAAAGTTTCTTATAGTCGAGGCGACAGTTTTCGAGATCAAATTTGCACTGATCTAACTCTACCTGCTTTATCGAATCCAAATGACGGAGATGATTGATCTCATTGGTGATACACTCGATCCCCTTGGTGAGTCTATAAATATTAATCTCCAGATCCTTCTCTGATTTTACTAAACGAGTAACATCGGAACGAGAGGAGGATAAAGCTTTACTCAGAGCATGTTCCTATGCCCTAGCATCGTCCCGATCACGAACAAGCCGTTGTATATAATCTCGGACCTAAGGATCGTGAGATGAGCGAGCCTCACGAAGTTCTACCTATAAACCCGCCACTCTAGCCTCTAACCTAGAAGCTTCGTCTCGAGCCTCAAAAAGAGACTGGCGTGTCCATTCCATAGTACCTTTAAACTGACTACGAGCGACGAATACTGAATTTCGCATTTCAAACATCTGGTCTTGTTGTTTTCGATAGCCCGCTAACAACTTATTATGCTGATCGACACGAGAATTCCACTTGTTGGATACCTCTATTACTTTCGACACCAACTCTTTAATACTAGAAGCCTGACGAGTCCTATCACTCCGAAGCCACATTAACTCTTCGGCACCACCCACTGAAGACATGACCGGCTAACCCAGAAAGAACACTAAAAAGGCGAAGGCAGAAGAAAAGGAAGGGACAAACCATTAGACGAAGTTCCCTCCGATGCAGCTTCAGCACGAGCTTTTTCTTGATCTCCACGAAGAGAAGCCACCTCCTGACAAAGCCCCTCCTCAGCGGCACTAGCCTGCTGTTTCCCTTTCAGTTGTTCCTTTAACTCCAATATCTCCTTATCCTTAGCTTCAAGAGAGTTTTGAGCAGAATGAAGCTCAACATCCCTTTGACGCAGCTTCACCTCGAGTTTAAGCGCCTTAGCTCTGAAAAACTGGTACATAGTATGGTTGTAGTACTCGTTGTTCACCAACTGCAGCAACCATGAGCATAAGAATCACTAAAGAAGAGAACCGAGCTAATTTATCATGAAACCAAAATAACACCTTACCTCAAGAATACGCTGTTGAGAAAGCCATACTAATACCCATCGGCTATGTCCACCATTTCAGAAATAGAGGAAGGAAGAGTAGCCAAAAGACTTGAAGGGACAGTAACATCCAAACCTCGTTGCCATACTTCATTAACCCTCTCGCGAGACGATAACTCCATGTGCCGACGGGTAAAATCATCGGAATCCCTCTCACCAGGGAGAACAGGAGCAGGATGAGGCACATTCATAAGACCCTTCTTCTTTAACCAGTCGAAGGTCTCGTCATCCCCATCACGCATCAAAAAATTCAGAAAACCCTCAGAGGATGTACCAGCAGCGGTCTCCTTACCTACACCGGTCTACTCGCCAGCAACAGTTCCCTTACCAGCAGCGGCTGCTTTACCCTTCGCTTCATTAGTAGCACGAAGCTCAGCGTCTTCTTCATCAGAACTGTCCTCTTCTTCGATCTCCTTCTCACCATCGTCCTCGGCCTCCACCTCCCAGTTGTCATTAGGAGACAACAGCGAAAAACCGGAAGCTATCCCCATCATAGCGCCTAAGTCGGGGTTAGCCACCAGCGGAGTAGATCTTACCAAAAGAGAACTTCTGGTTTGGTTCTGAAATATTCATTGGCTCAGGAATCGATGATTGAGGATCCACATCTTCGTTCTCTTGACGAGGAGAAAGGAGGCGCTCGGGATCAGCCATATAATCATCCCCCTGTCCATCAGGAGCAATCTCCTCTTTGGTTTCTTCATCATCAGGAGTAGTTTCAGTACGTTCTTCATCATCGGTCTCCTCTTCCTCATTGTCAAATTATTTTCTTCATCACCCGCTGGGCTTCTAACTTCAGGAATCCCCGTTTCTCCAACCTCAACGGTAGAAGATTCAGCGGGACGAATCTTGTCTTTCTTCGAAGCCTACAAGAAGTACATATCAATCTCTAATTCAAGGGGAAACACACATACAATACATTTATGTTAAATCATACCTTGACAGTGGTGGTACCCTTCGAAGGAAGAGTAACCTCAGAGCTTTCTTCATCACTAACATCCTCAACATCAACAGTATAATCAAAATTCATGCATTCAAAATTTAAATCCCAAGGACAAAAATCTCCGTAGCGGGATGGAGCACCGTCACGAGGTTTTTTCTGATCAGTAGGCTTCCATCCATGCTCACCTGGTATCCAACCATGGGCCCAAGGAACGATCACTTCGAGGGGAGTAGCATGCCAATCATGATTTTTATCATGACAAAGGCGCTCCTTAAGGGGAAAGAGCTCCGGCTTGTCAGTATTCTCGGTACAAAGAACGTATCGCAATTTTGTGTCGCTCACTTCACCCAGAAGAAGAATCTCACCACGAGGAGTAGCAGTTGTACGAAAACCACCACTCCATATTTTTCGTTTACCACTATTGACATAATCTCAAAGGAAGCATTAAAATTCTTGGGGGTGTACCAACTCTTCTGTGAAAGATCAGGCTCATAGCACATCATCATAGTCTCACCCTTGCTCCGAAGATAGCACTCACGAAGACACCGCAGATAATTCCTACTTAACTGAACCATTGAGCGGCAGTGAGTGTGAAAAGTAGAGCCATCCACACGACGAGCCAACACGTCGTAATAGAAGGAATCATTCCATTTATACAACGAGAGCACTAAACCCGCTTCAAACGCTCCTACGGTAGTCAAAAGATGTTGAGAATCTTACTTATAATTCTTTATCATGTCATAAGTAAGATCAGCCCCTTGGTTGTAAAAACTAATCTCAAAACGCTCAAGACCATGCTTCACTTTAAATTCTTCGAGATCAATATGTTTGAAGGAAACATGAGCTCTCTTTTTCTTCTTCGTAGCTGGAGCAACTTGTTCCGAATGGGAAACCTCAGAAGACGCTGCCTTACCCAATGATGGTTTCAGTGGGGGACTCATATCTGAAGACTTTCTCTTCACCGACGGATTCCTCGACAGGTCTAGATCCTTTGGCAAAGAATTCTTCGATAAAGGGTTTTTTGACGAAGGATATTTTAGTGAAGCCTTAGACTTCTGTGAAACCGAAAGGGAAGGGGAGCGATAGAGCGAATAGGTTGAGCATCCAATGGCTCCAAATGCTGAGAAGAAGATCTACCTGCGGGACGATCAACTACATAATGAGAACCTCTTGCTTGATCTCCCCTCTTTTGAGAAGGAACCTTCGGATAGGACGACGAAGAAGATCTCCGAGGACGAAGATGCGACTGAGAAGACCTTGGTGGCGCACCCTTCGGCGGAGATATATCAGGACTTCTAGTTGGTGGAGATCTATAAGGACTCAACAGCGGAGACCTATAAGGACTATATCTTCGATCGTTACCCGCCATACCAACCTAAAAGGGGCATCAGAAAGAAGCAAAGGTCAAAATTAGGCCTGCGATCATTAATATATATCAAGAACACCATTATATCACCATGAACTCATAAAAATACTACGACAGAAATCAATAAAGCGGTCCCAAATTTTGTGATAAAGAACAGGGGCAAGTATATGTTCAATAACAGAACCCAAATTATATGTTCTTCATCACAAAACCCAGAACATCAATAACAGGAGCAAAGTTGATCAAATTATAGACATGGCAGTAAAGATCAACATACCTGTAACAATGGCAGAATTGAGAGATTAAAGCAGGGAATCACATATCAGATTCACTCAAATTAACATAAGGATATATCCAAGGGATAATCAGTACGAGGTAGGTAAACTATCAACAGAAGTAAAGAACAAGCCGCCTCTGAGTTCAAGCGAAATAAATGTTTTCTCAGACTACAAATGAAGAAGAAACTGTCCCGGAAATCGAGAGGGAGTAATTATAAAGAATAGGAAACATCCCCGAAAACCTAGGAGAAGTTATTGCGAGTAGTGGGAGAAGCATTTTTCTTCAAACTTTGACTTTCGTCAAACCTAGAAGAATAGGGACAAATTGTATACACATAATCCTCAATTGACCATGTGTCAAAAAATATTAACACGTGTACGCCATAAGACAAAGAAGCATCATGCCACGATGCCCTGATGAGACACCCCAGGGAAATGACTCATAATCTTCCATGAATTCATCACGAGATGGATCCAACAATCACAGAACTAAGGAGTACCAGATAAGAGTAAAGTCGCGAAGCACGGAATAATATCATAAATGCTACTTTACCCAATCCCAAGGTAAATTTAAAATGGACGGTAGTGATGAAGATACTCTGACATCGAAGTGACATCTGCATCCACAGCTGTCTGGCGCGTGCGGACCGCCCAACCACCCCCATTTGATGCTATGCACCTAGGGAACGTGTCGCAATCTTTATGGAAGAAGCAGAGGTTGATCATCGTTGCGGCACATTACCGTTGGACATCATCGGCAATGCACGAAGACTATCTTCGGGATCGGCACAATAACCAAGACGATAAGCAACCACCTCTACCAAGAGAGGGACCCACACGAAAAGCCTATAAATACCCTGCTCAACTAAAGCAGAGGGGGTCAACCAATTTTAGGAGAGATAACTAATATTAGTAAGAAAGAGATTGTAAATCATTAGGTATGAGTTTTATCTATGTCCCCCTATTTTCGTTATCTACTCAGAGTCATTCGACTATCACTTGTAATCTTAATCAATCCATAGTGAAAAACCTAACACCACGTGGACGTAGACCTTAGTGCTGAACCACGTAAATCATCATCTTATTTACATTCTGCACTTATCGCTTTGATATGTTTCCATTCTATATTCATCGTTTCGATCTTATATGCATATTTTTGATGCAAAGTAGAAACGGGAAGATGACGAGCCCCAGGTTCAGAGTTTCCATAGAAGTTTAGTTATCATCTCATATTTATCTTGTTAATATCGTATTTCACTATTATTGTGAATATTGATTGTGGACACAATACTATCTTAGTTACATTTGTGTCCACAAACCCAAGTTAAAGTTCCGACTTATTCCCTTGTTTGCTTGTTAGAAAATCAAGCACAAATTTCTTCAAAGATTCCTATAAAAGAACAACAAACAACTCAATTAAAAGAACCAATAACACCTTGCCCCGAGAGTTCCAAACTTATCATCATCCTAATTCCTAATAAACAATCAAAAAACAATAACATCTACGCCTTACCTTAATTTCAGTACCATATTTGAGCTTCCCACTCAAGATATCCTCCCTTAAACTATCAACAATCTTAAATGTAATTTTAGGACCAAAATCAGAAACAAGTAAATCCTGCATTAGAAAATTCAAGAAACTCATTTCAGTTCATTTAACCAGAATTCCAATTCAAGAAATTAAACAAAAAAATTAAGAAAACTAAACAAACCTATTCAATCTCGTCTAAAACTTTATCGGTATCAGAAAAATTCCACATCATAAGAAGATCATCAATTACAGAGAGATTTTCTCTAGTTTTTTAAAACCCAGAGAAGATTATCTTAACATCACTTTTAGTTGGATTATATGCAGAAGTAGGCCTCGTCTGGACCCTCACTTTCATTTCTAGGACACTTTTTTTTATTTCTTGCAAAACTAGGCAAGTTAAACGGATTCCATCCACTTTAACCATCTCGGTCAATTTATCGCGTTGACTTGTCAATATCTCGCCAAAATATCATATAGGGAGATCTCATACATGTGGTAAGATTACTGAAATGTCCTTCACACGTGTGTGTCAGTCACACACGTTTAGATGTCCACCTGTCTCGATAAGATCTCCACGTGTTGCTATCTGAGAGCCAAATCTAAGTAACACGAAATCTCGAGGATGAATTGAACGGCCAAGATAGTTCTTCATTGTTATTATCGACAGCGCGGGAAGGTGTAAGGAATAACAGAAAATTCTTGGATTGAGAAATCGATTCATTTAGTTTCTTCTTCTCTTTTGTTCTTCAGAGAGGGTTCTTCAGAGAGGGTTTTTAGATAAATCAGTGAAACAATGTTTTGTTAGTTGAGATTCGAAGAACAAATTGAAGATTTCCTGCTGGTGAAGATGACGAGAAGGAAGAAGCGTTCTACAGAGAGGTAACAAAAAACACTAATCTGTTTTTTGAGGTTTCTCGGTTGATTTTAACGTTTCAGTGATGAACTTATTATGGGTTTTGTTTGTAAGGTTGATTTATTTGGGTTTGTCGAATTTCTAGGGTTTTCTATGTTTATAGAATTTTTATGAAGTTCGAATTTGTTCTGCTGATAATGAAGTTCTACTGATAAATTTCTAGGGTTTCTTAATTTCAAAATTGGGTTCTGCTGATAATGATTAACTGAAATTGATTTCTAGGGTTTTTTATGGTTTGTGTGATAATTGATTTCTAGGGTTTTTATGGTTCTAGAATTTTTCTGAGATGGGTTTTCCATAAATTTGTCTGATATATATTTTGTTGTTCTTAATTGTAGAAAGCAAGTGGTTAAAGTGGTTAAATAGGTTCAACAGGACATATTTCTAACCAGAAATATTAAGGTGAAGGATCTAATCAACACTGCTATGTGTTTTGAGTTTAAGGGTTTGTCCAGAGAAGATATGGGTATAAATCAGTTAAAGTCTAGGATTAGTCCTATGTTGAGATTAACCAGTAGGGAGACATTGGACCTTCTATGGTTTGTTGATCCATGCCTACCATCAAACATCATTAATGATGTAGAATTTTGGTTTTTCTGGGAAAATGCAATTGAAGATGAACATGGTTGGATTACATTGTATTTGCAAGTGATGCCACTAGATGAGAATGGTGAGATAGATGTATCTCAGGTTACTGCATATTCACAGCCTCCTCCACCACAAATGACACCCAAAAAGAATGTGACTCCAAAGAAGCCAGTCTCTAAGACTCCACCTAAACCAGTTTTTACTAGTGGTTCATCACCTAAGAGATGACATGGCAAGTCAGTTAGAAGAAGTCAAAGAATACCAAGGATGAAGAAGAAGAATCCTACTAAAGTGTTTGTTGATTTAGCTGGTAGTGAAGAAGATGTTTCTGATGAATATGTTGATGATGGAGGTGTATCAGTTCCACAGTTTACTCAACAAACACAAGCAAGTGTAGCTGAGAATGATGATGGAGATGTTTATATTCCACAGTTTACTCAACAAACACAAGCAAGTGTAGCTGAGAGTAATCCTGTTTTGGAGGCTAGTGGAGCTGAACAAGGTAATGAGATACCTAGATTAGATGATTATTTCAATCATGACTTTTGGGTTGAAGCTACAACAAGGCAGAAGTGGTGGAAGATTTGTTTGCAGTTGCCCAAGAGTACAAGAAAAGTGATGAGTATGTCATGCACTTGAAAAATGTAGAAGAAGATGAATGTAACACTGATGATGAGGATGTCCTGAAGATGAATGAAAATGACAGTGAAGAGAAAGATATCAAGAGTTACAATAAGTTTCTACAAAAAGTTGAGAATGGGTATCTTTCAGATGGTACTGCAAGTGAGAGAAGTGATGGTGATAATGTTGATAATGATGCTGCAAGTGATGGTGATAATGTTGATAATGATGCTGCAAGTGATGATGATAATGTTGATAGTGATGCTGGTGATCCAAACTTTGGGGAGGTGGAGGTTGAGAATGACAAGGAAGGTATGTGATTGCTTCTGTCTCTTTTTAAACTTTGATGTGTTTGATTGTATAATCCTTTAATTTATTTAGTACTAATGCCCTTATCTCTGTGGTTTTGTAGAGGACCATTATGGGGACTTGGTCTCTGACAGAGAAGAAGAAGGTAAGCTGTCATTTGTTTTGTAGTCTTTTGTTTTTCTTATTCTTTGTTTGTTTGTTATGTTTGTTTGAAGTGAAAACTACATTTTTTTTGTACTGCATAACTTGTTATGCACATTTTTTTGTACTGCATAACTAGTTATGCATATTTTTTTTGCATCTGCAGTGATTTATGATAAGCATAACCTTTGATGCATCTGCATAACTGGTTATGCACTTTTTTTTTGTACTGCATAACTTGTTATGCACATTTTTTTGTACTGCATAACTAGTTATGCATATTTTTTTTGCATCTACAGTGATTTATGATAAGCATAACCTTTGATGCATCTGCATAACTAGTTATGCACTTTTTTTTGTACTGCATAACTTGTTATGCATCTGCATAACTGGTTATGCACATTTTCCCCTTGTTTGAAGGGCTCTAACTGAGTCATTTGTTTTAGGGAATTTGTATCAGAAACCAACAAGAATGATGGGCTTGAACTTATAGTATCAGAAAGCAACAAGACTGATGGGCCTAATTGTTCAAAGCCTAAATGTTCAAAGCCTCAAGATAACACACAGTTTGAATAAGAACATGCACAACATTTTAAGGATGAGGAAGATGAGGAGATGTTCCCTGAGGGAATTAATTTTGACCAAGTGGATCCTTACAACCTAGTGAAGGGAATCAAGTTTGTCAGCAAGAATGCTTTCAAGAAGCATTTGAGGGCCTACTGTGTTGCAGAAACTTCATGGCAGCTATGAGGAGCAGTACAAGAAAATTCCTGCATTCTGTGAAATGGTGAAGGTAACATTAATTGTTTTGTTGTTTGTTTGTTAATGTTTGTCTTAATATTAAAAATTATATGGCATTAACATTACTTTTTTGTAATTGCAGGAAAAAATGCATGGCAGTGTAGCTAGTTTCTCATATGGAAGCACAGACAACACATTCTTGTCAGTGACACTCTGCTTCAAGCCTGCTATAGAAGGATTCTTGGCTGGATGTAGGAAAATAATTGGATTGGATGCTTTCCATTTGTATGGGAAGTATGGTGGTGTTTTACTGGTTGCAACAGGTCTAGATGGTCAGAATGGTTTAGTACCTCTTGGTATAATGGTGTGTAGGAATGAAACCATTGAGAACTGGAAGATTTTTCTCAAAGACTTGAAAGCTATACTGGGTCAAGACTTGCATTTCACCATTATATCAGACAAGCAGAAGGGGATTAGTGAAGCTTGTGACAAATACTTCTGCTTGGATGAGCACAGATTATGTTTCAGGTTAACTTTTATATCCTTAATATTTCCTAATAATATAAGTTCAATGACTAACTGTTTCTTATTGATAAATTGACAGACATTTGATGAAGAATTTCAAGAAGTATTTCAAGTCATACAGCTTACATGTTCATTTCTGGAATGCTGCCAAATGTTACAAGAAGAGACACTATCAGGTATGCTCATTTCTCAAAACAAGATGATGTAATTTCAAGTATTACATACATGAGTTTGATACTATTTATGTCATGTTTGTTTTTAGCAAGACATGGATAAATTATTTGCTGAGGATGAAAAAGCTGCACTGTATCTCATAGATCAAAAACCTGAAAGCTGGTCTAGGTCTCATTTCTCAAATGACAGCAAGTGTGAGCACATCAACAATAATTTCTCAGAGTCTTTCAACAACATGGCCAAGCCCTTTAGAGATAAGACAATCATTACACTTGCACAAATGTATAATAAACTGGTGATGGGTCTTTTCTTCAAGAGGAGGAATGAAAGTGAAAACTGGCAGGATGGTGAGATAGTTCCAAAGGCAATGAAGCTGATTACAAAGATGCAGGACTTAAATCATCTGTTTGAGTTAACTGGAGCTGTAAGGGGAAGGGTGTATGAGGTCAGGAGTGTTCATGATGTTGTGTTTGTTGTGGATCTTTCCAAAAAGAGTTGTAGTTGTTTGCAGTGGCAGCTGAGGGGATTTCCCTGTCAACATGCTATAGTTGCTTTAACACCATTGAGACCAAACTGGGTTGAGTAAGTCACACTCTCTTTTCACTCCAATGTTTTGATTTGTTATATCCCCTTTGTTTTTCCTTGCTCAAGCTTGATTGTAAACTGATAATTTGTGGATATGCTTCCCTGATTTCATGTTGTAGATACTGTGACCCTGTATACAGTGTGGAATACTACAAAAAGACATATGCTCCAGAGTTTGAACCACTGTCAGCTGAAATTGACTGGGTAAGACCATTAGTTTTATTAAAGAAAAATATATTGATTATTGTGCAATAAATATTTAATAATAACAAAGATTCTTTGATTCTTTTAGGGTTTCATACATGCTTTATATAATACACAACCTTTAAGGGTTTCATATCTATCTTAACAAATATCTTCTCTTTCTTCCTCTCTTTGTGTAGATATACTGGTAGAGTTCATTAATCCTCCTGTTATCATAAGAAAAACTGGAAGGCCAAGAAAGAAGAGGATTCCTTCTTATGATGAAGCTGGAAGTGTGAAGAAAATGAGAAAGTGTAAGAAGTGTGGAGTTTATAGTCACTATGCAATAACTTGTGCTGGTGGAGAGGTTGGAAAGAATCCAAAGGGAGAAAAACCTAGAACCTGTGTTGATGGCTCAACATCATCTACTCATGTCCCTGAACCACCAAAAAAGAAGTACAATAGAAATAAACCGGTTGTTAGTGCTTCTGTAGGTGCATCTACTACTGCTAAGGATGGAATGAAGAACCAAAACAATTCAGAATCTTCTAAACAAGGTGCTGCAAAAGGGAGAAAGAGAAAGGCTTCTTCTCAACCTGCTTTCAATCAGACTAATCAACATGTTGGATCTGTCAACAACAAAGTCACCTTCACAGTTGCAGATCCAAAGGGAAAGAAGAAACCAAAGAAGTACATGAAAGTCCTATGGGTTGGTTGTCTCTTTTGTTTTTGTTCTGTGACTAGATCTGAACAATATGGTTGATACTATTTATGTTTCACTTTGGTTATCTTTTGTGAATGGATGAATGGATGCTTTTGTAAGACAATGCAAGTTCTGAAATGGGAGAAATTTTATTATAAAATTGTTGCAGGCTACATTATCATTCATACCACCACCCATTTTTCAGTTCTGAAAATGAAGAGAAGCAGAAGTATGTGGTTGTGGAGACGTTCATTTATGATTTATGGAGAAGAAGATAAGAGTGCCACGTAAGCAGTGTCACGTGGGCCTTGCCACGTAAGCAGTGCCACGTACGCACTGGGTGATGACGTATAAAGAGTCATAGTAGCTGGTTGGGTCGAAATAACCGATTCAAAGGACTTTTAGGTCTTTTTAAGTGCACCTAACGGTGCTAACTTTCCATCCATCACTTTTGGTCAAAACTTGCCTAGTCTAGCAATAAATAAAAAAAGTGACCTAGAAATGAAAAGCACCAAAAAAACAGGCCTATTTTTGTGAAAAGTCCCTTTTAGTTTTCTCTTTAATTAACCTACCTAGTTCAGAAAAGAACCCTATTTGACCAGCTGCTGAGCAAATGAAACGGGGAGGAGAATTGGAGTTAGTCCTTGTGTATCCATTTTGTGGAAACCGGGTTTATGAGAGGTTTAGTGAGTGTAGGTATGATTTTGGTGAAGAATAAGAAAATGATGGAGGAGGGGAGAGAAAGGAGGATAAATTTGAGTGAGAAGCCATGACTGTGTTTTTTTTTTGCTTACTATCTCTTCCACTGGTTTTTTCTATTGACAGTTAAAATTCTCTCATCCTTTTGAAATTCGTCGAATTTTACCTGAATATCTTACATAAATTGCGAATGTACCACTAGGTTCTTGGACTAGGGTCTGCCTTGCTATAGCAAAACGGATCTCGTCTAGAAAATTGAGGAATGTATGAATCTATGACATGATTTCTAAAGGCCGGTAATCATTTCAGTAATCCAACAGCCGGGATACCTTCTGAATTTTTTATAAAATGATACCGGCCCTACTAGTGCCGGTACCAGCATTTAGTAATCGTGATGAATATTGGCATTTTCCTTTTCCTTGACATTTTATTTTAGTTTTATTTTATTTTGTGTGTTTTATTGGAATGCCTGGACTGAATGTTGATACTAAATTAAAAATCCGTCATGTATTTAATTATATGTGGATGAGGCTAAAATCGGTCCAATCGGAATATGCTCACTCCCATGAGAATCTGAAGACCACCTTACGAGTAAAACTCAACCCAAAGTATATCGATTGACCTAAATTTATCAATGTCAGTTAGAATTTAGCCTGTGATTCAAAATTTTCTTATAACCTGTCATTTGCTTGACCAAAAATGGACTTCATGCCCCAATATACATTGTCGCTCAGCTTTTTTTCATGTTTTGATCTGCATTTTGAATCCAAATTCACTTTTATAGCATAACATTTTTCACCTTGACCATGATATTGTCTCATGATCCAAAATCTAAATCGTGATCCAAAAAATATCATTATGATTCAATTATGTGTAAACTTTATTCGTTCATAGAACAATTCGAACTTTGTGCCATAACAACACAGGATATCAACCATGAATATAACACACGTTAACAGGCTATCACTTGAATGTCCAAAATGATGATATCGGTGACCTGAACTTGAAGCTCGTTAACGCCATTTTTTTTACCGACAAACAAGAAGTCTTAAATGATCGAGTAATGAATATTAGAATTCCTTGAAATGTTGATATCATAAAAACTTTGTTATTTGATGATGATAATTTCAAAGAAATAACAAATATTAGAATTCTTTTTGCAGGTAAGGACAAAATTAGGTGAGAGCCATCAAACAATGACAATTTTATTATCAAAACTGCTTATAATGCCATTTTAAAAATTAGTTTTTAAGCTTTCCAAGAATAATCTAACTATTTATTAGAAATCATGCTGAAAACATAAATTATCTCCAAGAATACAACACTCATATGAAAATTGTGCATCAGTGTTTACCAAAAAAATATAAACTTGCTAGATGTCATCATGATGATGTTTGTCCTTTTTGTAATGATGAGTATGAAACTCCTCAACATCTTTTTTATGACTGCCCGGTCATTAAGCCAATATGGAAGTCGAAAAGTAAGAAATCAATTTGGGTATCGAATTTCAAAACGACTTTTAGAAGGAAAAAGAAAAAATTTGTGAAGCAAAATAATTTTCTTATGACTTTGGTTTCTGGAGAAGCAGAAGCACCTTTACTTACGTACAATATAGAGTCAAACGATGAACTCATCGACCACATCTATCCTTGTACGAGACTAATAAGAGACTTGTCATATCAGCAGAAATCAAAATTGCCCCACGAGCAGCGATGGAGATTTGTTAGAGATATTTTGTGAAAATATAAAAACCCTCAATCTCCAACACTGTTAATAGGGTATCAGCTTACTAGCCAAGGTACCAAATCCCATATAAGACATAAAAGTATTCATGTCGATCTCAACCAAGTATCCCTCTCTGCTACTGTGTAGTATACCACCGTGCCAATCTCAACCAAGAATTCCCTCTCTGCTACTGTATAGTATACCACTTCTGAAGACGAGTGTTATCTGTAATAATCATATCCGGCTTAAAAGAAACTATTTTGGATAGGGCAGGTCTAAGTCTATTGGCTAGAAAGTAGAAACTTTTTATTGGCTAGAAACTTATTTAGATCATGTTACTTCTCAGGGAACCACCCCTTTTCTTTCTTTTTTATACACAAAACAGAAAACATGTATACACTACAGAGACATAAATACAATTATTTTAAGTAGGGTATAAGTTTTGATTTTAGTTCCTGTTATAAGATTCCCTTCTTCTAGATATAGCTAGTCACTTCACTTGATGAACTTTTGATCAAATCCAAATTGGTACTAGTAGTACTGATCATGTTTTGATTGGATAAGAGAATTTTTTATTTATATAATGAGGAAGAATAATAGTGTTAAGCTTGTTGGATTTGCTGATATACTGATATCAAAGAGTAAAAGAAATGTGATTGCAAGTGTTGGTTATGGAGTTGGAATTTCATTTCTTGTTTTTACACTTCTTTTTAGTTGCTATTCTCCAACTTCATTGCTAATGTATCGTTCTAGTTTTCAGGATAATAATATTTGTTCTAAATCTTCTCAAAATTTATTTTCTTTTTCTTGGCATTTTTGTTATCCAAATTCTACTACTACTTCCAGTAGTAGTAACTTTTTGTTGTTGCAAGAAGAAGAAACGAATGTTACAAGAACAGGATTTACAAATGAAACGGCTTTGCATGAGAATAATAACACAACTGCATTATTAGCTCATGATGGGGAATTTGACAAGAGCTCAAGTTCTCCGGAAACTGAAGCGGATATATCTCGGTGGTTCGAGATGTAGAATCCGACGATAAAAACCTTCATAACCATAACGTAACTACTAGCATTATGTCATTTTTGAAATTATTTTGTGACGTTGTTGTGTTGTGTTGTTGATAATTTCGCCGAAACATTATTGTTGCGAGATTTTGATCCTACATTATCTCAACATCACTTTTGGTTTTCTCTTTAATTAACCTACCTAGTTCAGAAAAGAACCCTGTTTGACCAGCTGCTGAGCAAATGAAACGGGGAGGAGAATTGAAGTTAGTCCTTGTGTATCCATTTTGTGGAAACCGGGTTTATGAGAGGTTTAGTGAGTGTAGGTATGATTTTGGTGAAGAATAAGAAAATGATGGAGGAGGGGAGAGAAAGGAGGATAAATTTGAGTGAGAAGCCATGACTGTGTTTTTTTTTTTTTTTTTGCTCATTATCTCTTCCACTGTTTTTTTCTATTGACAGTTAAAATTCTCTCATCCTTTTGAAATTCGTCGAATTTTACCTGAATATCTTACATAAAGTGCGAATGTACCACTGGGTTCTTGGACCAGGGTCTGCCTTGCTATAGCAAAACGGATCTCGTCTGGAAAATTGAGGAATGTATGAATCTATGACAGGATTTCTAAAGGCTGGTAATCATTTGAGTAATCCAACAGCCGGGATATCTTCTAAATTTTTTATAAAATGATACCAGCCCTACTAGTGCCGGTACCAGCATTTAGTAATCGTGATGAATATTGGCATTTTCCTTTTCCTTGACATTGTATTTTAGTTTTATTTTATTTTGTGTGTTTTATTGGAATGCCTGGACTGAATGTTGATACTAAACTAATCATATTTTCTCTCCATCTTCTTCATCGTAGATCTAGATTTATTCGGGTTTAGATATGGATTTCATATCTTCCGAGCAAATCTAGATAGCATTATTCATTGTATTTTGTTTCCATAAATAAAATCGCATCTTTTTGCGGAATTAGGTTCTGGTTTTCTGTAGTTCTTTATGCTTTCAATGAATATTATTTCTATGACAATTCTCTGTCATATGTTGTTTAAATTCGCTATTGTAGCGATCTATTATTGTCCTTTGGGTTTTAATATGGAGCCTGATGATAGATTCAAGTATACTTTTGGAGATGACCAAATCCGGCGTAACGATGATCAAGATTCTTACAAAGTTGATCAATGGCTACTGAAATGGGTCGTAATTATGATGATATTTGGAGCAAATTATTCCTTTTATGAAGGATTACATCTTAATGAAGAAGAAATTTTTAAATGGTTGCAGTTTAATGAGAAGATCATTATTTGGATTACATCATTTATCTCTTTGATCAACTATTCTGTACAATTGTTGTATTTCCAAATTGGGATACATTATATTTTATATTTTTTATGTTGTAACATTATGATGTGCTTGAACTATCATGTTATCATGATTCCAATCGGTGGAATCATAATTCTCCACCATCTTCAAACCTCAAATTTAATAAGGTAATTGAATAAATTATGGGTTGTTAAACCCATCTTTCCTTCAAAAAAAAGAAATTTAATTGTTCTTAAAAATCCTTTCTTCACTTATGATAATTAATCATGTCATCTAACAACTTAAAGGGACAAATGGTTATCCAATAAAAAATATATCAGTGATTAATTACTACAAATTAGGATTACTCCCGGCTGATTGAGTTTCTAAGGGCAATTTTTACGCGAATTTGTCTATCCCAAAATTTGGCCAGCCATATATGGATGGGTAAAAATGATTGTTCACTATAATGATATATAACGGGCGGCATAAGAAATAGCGTGCGGTTGGTGGTTAATTGCACAACTATGATCACTGAGCCGTTGGCGGTTGAACACAAACTGCCAACGACTAACTTGCCAATGGCTTTATTTCCAATGGATCCAACTTCAAACCATTATATACTTCCATTTTTAACCATTTTCACTCACACCACTCCACTCTCTTTTTCCTAACTTTTGTAAACAAAATCTTCTACCCGTTCCTTATAATTCTTAGTAAAAACTAGTTTACAAAATTGAGGAGCGTCGTAAATTCTTTAAGGGGAAAAAGAAATCGAAAAAAAAAGAACTATATATGTCGATTATATTCAAAATCATGTTGTTGAGTTTGCTTCGCCGAGTGTAGTTGTTGGTCCAGACTTAATTGTCAAATGTTCTTTCCTAACTCAACCAGTATTTCTCATGTTGTACAACTGCCACGATGCAATATCTATAGGAGTAAAAAACTTCACTGGTTTCTGGAACAAAATAGAGGTAAATATCTAAATTTTCTATTTAGATTATGAATTTAAGAATGTATTTCCAGTGTTAGTGGTATACCTATTTCCGCGTTGGTAAATCAGTTCTTAAAGACAAATTCCAGAGAGTTCCAATAATGAACATGTACTACAAGAGGAACTGGGTAAGGACACTGGTGACGATAAAATATTTTTCCCTTTTGTTCAATGATATCAACAAATGACACAGAGCTGTTATTGTTCATCCTTATTAAAGTTTTGTTGAATTTGGAGAACCTGTTGTACAAGGTATTCAAGATTATTCACTCGGAATAGTTTTTTTTCACCTCGGCAGCGCATACATGTGTTTGGTATTTGGGAGACCTCCTACTTTTCCAGATACAAATTATTTTCGCGAAGGCGATTAATCCCCCAATATAGATGCAAGTCTCTGTATCAGATTTTTATATCTTGCGACAGCCATTGGAGAGGTTTGAATTAAACGCTGAAATGATTATTACTGAAGTACGATATCTCAAATGGTACCGGAGAATTGCAAAGCCGGTAATTGGTGTTCACAACATGCACATTTGGTTTCCCGGGGTTAACTCATATGGGTCGTGAGAAAGATATCATTCCTAGCAAGCCGCCTCCAGTAGAACCATGTTTAATGACCTACCCCACAGATGGAAGTTCTTTATCATCTTCATCAAATGTGCATGAAATACATTGGGAGATGCCAAGTATAACTTCAAAAGGGAGCCCCCCACGATGACCCCAATAGTTCTGACAGTTGCAGAACGTACTTATCCTTATTACAATGTTGATGCCACTGAAAATCAATTGAAAACAAAGCTTAATAATTTTGTATTGGATAAATCAATAAATAACTGCTCTATCTCAGGATTCACGTGTGTAGACCAGACTAGGAGTCGGAGAAGTGATAATGAAGGAACTGAGTGACTTGGTGTTAGTTTACTTGGTCTCAACTATACGAAGTTGGTAGTAGTTTTTGTATAACGACTTAATTATGAGAGTATTCAAAACTGGACTAAGTCCCGAGGTTTTTCTGCATTTGCGTCTTCCTCGTTAACAAAATCTTATTGTGTGCTTTTACTTTACTTTCCAAATTATAATTATTGTTTTAGTTATAATAAAATAATTGCACCGAAACCAAAGCGAAATAACCCAGTTTTCCAGGAGTCGAACTCCCAAGTTATAGGTTAGGGGTTCGAATACCGCGCAGTAGGTATCAAAAAAAGAAAAAAATAATTGCATTGTATGTTAATCAAACTCTTGATTTGATCTCATAGTTGGTTCTGTCCGAACTTATACTATATACCAAATGTACATCTTAGGGTTGATATCTTCTTGAAAGTCTTTGTCTATATTATATCACACGAGGTGTGTCGTGAATAGGTTGATACGAAAATATTATAGTATACTTGGTACCCTCATCACTTCAGTGGTTCTTAAGATGATGTTTGTTTTCGATTCCTACAATATTGAACTTCGTATTGTTTGAAATTCAATGGTTGGAACTGATATTTGTGAGTTTTTACCTGGCACAAATGAAGAGCTAGATTGCTTCGAGTTGGGGCCTTTAGTTGTTCTCGAGTGACCAATCTCTCATACCAACTTCCCGCCAAGAGAAACTTAATGAAGTTAATATATTCAAACACTAGATTGTTTGGCACATGCAATGTGCTTGATGAAATTCTCGGCTAACCCTTCGAGCGTACAGTAATCGAAGGAGATTATTGTATGAAAACGAAAAGAAATCAATTATCTGTTGGAATTGTTGTATAGAATAGCAATTGTAATTACTTAATGAGGGAGGATCCATGAACAATCTTATATGGACACTATCTTACAAGATTTGCACCACTTTTTCTTCAGAGTCCAAACGATAATGAATTATAAGATAATATTTTGATGATATGTTCCTCTTATTAAACTCTAGATTACTACCAAAAATGAGAACAATTCGAGACATCAAACCTCACCATATATCGATCTTAATTTTGACCGTTAAGTTTCAACACTTGATTTTCAAAATGGTAGATGGTGGTATTATACGTCTCGGATTGTGCTTATTCTTTGTAGAATTGCCGAGTTTTATAAGAAGAACGTATCACCAAAGCATTGGCTTCAAATTCATTGTCATTTCATCTCTAAAGAAAAAGTGGTGTAAATCTTGTAAGATAGTGTTCATATAAGATTGTCCACGGGTCCTCCCTCTTACCTAATATTAAAAGAATCATAAAATAGCTAGATGTTATATGATAAAAAATTTATAGATGCATCAAACAAATAGGGAAATAAAATTAAGTTTGTTTGAAATTCCCTTCCTAAGAACTCTCTCCCCGCTGGAAAAGATTCATTGACTATGTGACTTTTGTTCTTTATTTTCACAAAAAATAAAAGTGGGTATGTCCATCTAGGTACTCCTCGTAGAAAAGCTTTTTTTCATTCTTCACCCGGTTGGAAACGCTACTGAGGACCGTAATCGGTTAGGTTGACTTTGGAAACGCGCTAAAACAGGTCGCCCAAGAAAGAAGAAGTTAATATCATTACAAGAAGAGCCCGATTTAGAATGGATATATTATAACGGTTCGTGAAACGTTATATAAAAGTAAACTTTTTAAAACTCTTATTCTTTAAAAACATTATTGAATATTATAAAAGGTAATTGTTCAATAACATTCCCAAAAAACAATGTTATAGGTAAAAAGAACCTATAGTTTCACAATGTTTGTGGATCAAATTAAACAATATAATTTTAACTCAAACACTAGGTCGATAAATTCATTTAAATAATCATACTGAAGAAAGAACCCTCAACAAGATTCTTTATGTACATCAATTCAATTTTTTAGCAAAAGACAAACATTCTATAGATGGAAACAATAACGCTATAGTTGTTGTGTCGATCAAACTAGACAAATGAAGTACGTACCCGTGCCCAATATTAAAGCGAAAACAAGAAAACTCAAAAAAAAATGGAACTATCTTGACTACAATAGAGGAAACCAGCGCATGCACAATGACACCTCATTCCATTTCTCGTAACGTTCAATATATTTTATGGATTTCAGATTTTTCACTCAAAGGATCATATATATATATATATATATATATATATATATATAACTACTAAACCAAATATGCAAATATGATATCTTTCTGAAAATTGGAGTAGATCTTCTAAAACTTCAAAGTTTTGACTTAAAGTTGATTCTTACGGGAAAAAACGGCTAAGAACGAGTTCGAAAGTTGATTATTAAATGTTCAAATCTTCTTCTTAGTGGCACACAAGGACCTTTAGGGCTCGACCTTTGGGAGAGGAAAGACGTGGTGGGAAGTTTACTCGTTACTTTTGATGAGCAAATCATATTTAGGGTTGAATTTGATTTTTGTTTAATTTATTTGATCTACTTTTCATGACAAATTAGGGTTTTAGCTTGATTTCTTTAAAACTTTTTTGTTTGATGCACTTCTCACTACTGATTAACTGGTGAAATCTAAATCTTAATGGAACTTTTAATGAGAAGTCAGATAAAATATATATTCTTCTAATGACTGATATGAAGTTTTGAAATTCTATTCTTGTGTAGTGGAAATTTCGTAGTATCGAGAGGGCTGATCAATTGAGGATTGGTACAGCGGTTGCTGAAGCAATCAATCCACATGTATACTTATTACTTGATTATGGTTATCTTGATTTCGTGGGTAATTTTAAGTATTGATTTATGGTTTTCATTATCCTTGTATGTGTACATTGATTAGTATCTTTGGGTTAAATTTCATTTCATTTTGTTTGTTGAGTATAAATGTTTTACATATAAGTGTATATACAAGCTAATTCCAAAAAAAATTTCTAGTTTACGTAATGGGTTACTTAATGTACCTGGCATTCAGGTAGGACCTCCAATAACTGATTTAGTGGACCGCAAGAGAGAATCATTACTAGACAAAAGAATGGATTGACATTTTTTACAACATACGTGGGGTTTAAGTAAACTATAACGTTTCATGTATGTGTTATTATAACGTTTCATGTATGTGTTGTTGTAAATGCTAACATTTCACGTATGCTTTGTTATAAATGAACATTAGTAGCATAAATGGGGCTTCCCGTGTACTACTTATCTTCTTCCTATTCTTTACAACATACGTGGGGTTTAAGTAAACTATAACGTTTCATGTATGTGTTATTATAACGTTTCATGTATGTGTTGTTGTAAATGCTAACATTTCACGTATGCTTTGTTATAAATGAACATTAATAGCATAAATGGGGCTTCCCGTGTACTACTTATCTTCTTCCTATTCTTGGTGTTCTTGGTTTTTTATCACTATTTTTTCATAAAAATTAATTTGTACCCAAAAAATATTAAACATTCAATCAATTGTTTAATAATATTCAAACTTCTTCTTATGTACTATCAAAAACACTTACAATGGAAACTATTAACAAACTAAAAAGTTTGAGATGTGTATTTGAAAGTCAATTATAATTGAGCAACAATCTAATCCGACCGATCATTTTGATCTATGTACATCCAAAGAATGAACAACCAATGTTTCAATTTTTCCTCTGGATCAATAAATTGATCCATTGGTTCAAACAAAAAAATCCAATGGTAAAAACGAAAAAAAAACTATAGGATGTATGAGGAGATTTCTTCCTCTCTCTACGTTGACTTGATCTTTTAGCATTTATTAAGTAAGAAAAATAACGAATGAAAAAACGAACATCTGATTCGTAGTCTCTTTTACCATTAGTTTCAGTTTTAGTTCTTGTCTTTGTGGAATAGTGAGATAGTAGTCAAGAAATTTTTGTTTCTTTTTCGATGTTTTCTCACGTTTGTTTCCTAATCATTCTATGTCGAAGGCCTGAAACCATACATATTGCAATCTCTATAATAATATATGTCATTAGATAGATATTTACCTCACTAGGAGCTTATGCCATTTCCATAAAACCAACAACATCAGTAATAATTCCAGAAATTGCAGCATTATTCACCTTTCCAGTATTCAAAACTATAGTTTAAATTAAAATTCGGATTAAAGAACAAATTAGGTTATCTTTACTACAAATGACTAATAGTGATTCGATTCTTCTTGCCAAGATATTAAACTTTCCGAAGCAGCTTCGAATGAAATCACCAAGGTAAGAAATAGTAATTGGATTCATGAAATCAGGTTGATAAAAAACCAACATTAGAAAGTCCAAAAGAACTATCGAGCTTTTCAACAGCTTTTAATCCCTTACTTGTATCTTTAGATGTTAACACAGCTAAAATCCAACTAAAATCTCAAATCCCGCATCTAAAGTAAACTCTCATCTTCACAGAGTTCAGTTGTGGAAGGCTTCCTACCTTACCTAGATAGATGATATGCTTTTTAGTTGTTATAAATCCTGCAACTTTTAATTAAAATTTGATTATTCTTTTACGCATGTGATTATTTTATCATGAATAAACAACACTATCATTCACTAATTTCCTCTTCCTTTTTTTCTTCTTTTTTTTTTAAACTTTCAGGAGGAAGGGTTAACAATGTCTAGTAGGAAGGGTAATTATACCATCTAGTGGACATGATAGTTTATCCGGGTTATCTACTAATTTTCAGTGATTTCCACCGGTTTGGATCAATCGGGAGCTGCTTACCAAGAACTTAGTCGAAACTCTTTTATTTTCTAGGACTGAGTTCAGTGTTGCACTAAGCTTCTATGATCAATTGCATCTTGGTTGTCTCTGAATAGCTTCTTGACCATGGTGGTAATTGTGAGTCCCAAATGACCCCATACCAATTTTATATTTTTGTAAAGATCACCTTCTCAAATAAGGTGTGTGTCATAATATTATGAGAAAATGAGAAATATAGGCCTATTTGGAACCCAGTTTACAAATATATGCCAATTTTTATCGATATTTCAAATATAGGCCCGTCTCCACTTTTCATCCATCTTAGTTAAGTCCTATTATATTTTTACTTATTTACCATTTACTCGTTGCCACGTTAACCTTCTTCATCATTTTTAAGATTGATCTTGATTCAGTTTCTCATAATATTATCAGAAATTAAGAAATACGAGCCTATTGGAAACTCAGTTTACAAATATATGTGATAAAAACAGGCCTAGCTAGATGATGTTAGAAAGAGGAATTTGAGTACCTTGTTTTTTTTTTTTGAAGCATATTGAGTACCTTTTTAACTTCATGTTCTCACTTATTTGTAATTATTGTCATGTTCTATGGAAAGAAAAAGACAAGAAATAGCCAAAGACCGGCCACTAAAAGCAGTTTGTTTCTTCACGGACTTCACTTATGCAGTTGTTTCTAGATGCCTTATAGTTCATTCATGTTGTTGGTTTGGTTTGTACTGCTCTCTGAGATTATAATATCTTATGTTAGCCATGTTTCATTAAAAAATATTAAAACAGAGAAATGTATCTATTGGCAAGTCATTGATATCCCAAGAAAGATGACTTTTGCGAAAATGAGGAGTATGTTGGACCCAAAACAGTTTAGGCATGTTAGAATTTGAATATATCAAGTTATTAGATTTTACTAGGTATCCTCGTGGCTTCCATCCCCGACTTAACCTTATGGTTTTCTATGATGCTTTTATTGTTGCCTAAGTTACTTTTACATTCTCAATAATAATTTAATCCATAATGTCAATGCTGAAGTTATATGCCAGCACTACCGTCAAGTTGCTTTGTTTTTAAGTGTTATTTTAATCAATCCATCTTTCTAAATGGTCGGTTGTCTGCCAAGCATATTATTTTAAGTTCTTTCACTTCACAATTATATATATAATAATAGTATAGTTATAAGAACAAATTCGATCCACAAAGAGATATGGGTTGTTATTCGTATTTTAAAACTTAAGTAAACTGGGGGGGTTTTGTTTTAAGTCTAAAGTATTTAAACTAATTGTAATAGAAAATAATAAATAAATAGAATCAATAGGTTGAGAATACCGGTTAAAGGTTCATCATCAATCATAATACATCCACTTTGACTAATAATTAGAGTTGTCCCTTAATCATTTATTATCAAGAGTCCTAAAGTACCCCATCGAGAGCATAGTACGGTAAATTCCTTATATCATCACATACCATAACGATGAATATATGAATACTACTCAGTGAACAACCTAATGCAACGTGCTATTAGGTTTAATCCTCCAGGAGCTTTAGGTTCTATGAATTAGACTAACCTATGCAATAAAAATTCTACGAGTAAACTATTTAACATAGGTCAAGCTTCTACTTGTAATCACACAAAGGTTTTGAATACAATTGGCAATCACAATATGCTACTTATGACAAGATTTATCAACAATTACGTATCTCAAAACCCTAGCCTAGCTATAGAAATGCATTCATGATCATTTAGTATTGCTCCTAAATAAACAATCATGCAATCACACATGGTGATAATAAATGGTAGAACAAGACAATAACGATTTGATTAAGATAACAAAACCAATTCATCAATTTAGTAGCATGTTTATGATATCCGATTACATCCTAAACCAATATGAAGAAGAAAAAGAAAGCAAACCCTAGGTTAAACCGTGATGATCAAACGCCAAAATCGCCAAGCCCTAACTGTTATTATTCTCTTCCAAAATGTGATCATAGATAATCTCCAAACTCTCTTAAATAGGTTACCAAAATATAGAAGTGCCCGTGTAACAAATCCCCGTCACATGATCCCCAAAACTAGCCAAAACTTCCAAAAACAAATCATGTCCAAGGTCTGGCCATGAAAAAGAATCCTCAAAACAACCAACGGGCTCGAGTCAAATGCCAAAGTCCAACCCATTTCATCGAACTTCGCATGTCAGTTCTGTGCTTCTTGTCACCAATTTCGGGTAATGCCAGTAAGCTAAAACCTTCCCTGATCCTCTGCTCTTCTCCATCGATATTCATCACTGTTAGAGCATAGCTCGGTTAACCCCACCAAGCGTTGGTATGTCAAGTTTGGTTGTCAAATTTTAGTATTAAAACTCATGTAGAGTCGCTTGATTAAATAATAGAGTCAACTCCGTTTAGGTTAAAATAGAAAGTCTAGGAATGTTGAGACGTACAAGTATTACTCCGAAGACCTGAAGAAAGTGAAGAAGTAATGACTACAACGACGACATCATCCTTACTCTTGAGGTTAGTAATATTGACTTGATCTTGTTTCCATTCCTAACGTATCTTTCAAGTCGGATTATATTGAAAACATAACATGCGAAGATGTATATAAATAATACTCTAGTGGTTAGACTTGGTCATGATATTATGATCAAGGAATTTATTGAATTACAAAGGATAACGCATATCTTTTGAACTTCGTAAATACGACATCGACATTATCTATTGTATATAGTTTCTTGATTATGTGTGCATGATATAGGTATGATTTCACCCTAGGAAACAATGTTTTATAATACTTTTTTTAAAAGGAAGTACATATATGAACTTGTTTCATATCGAAAGGAAATCATGATTGGTCAGGTTCTTAATTGAATATCTTTTGAATGGCCAATATAAGATGACAAGGTAGAACCAATCTTAACTTGTTGAGATTTATGGTATAACCGGTCACCGCCTATATAATATAGTTATTTGTAATCGTTCACTTTGGAAATCAAGGTGTAACCTTTTAGAGCATAGATCGGTCGACCTCGCATGCGTTGCTATCTCAAGCATGTTTGTCAATGTTAGTGATCAAAACTATGAGTCCTGATTTCTAGCCTACATAGTTAAGTCTCGGACTAGGATAGAAAAGTGTAGTTGAGCTCAAGGACTTCATGGCGATTCATCATACAACGACGAAGATCTATACAAGGAACCGTGGAACTTCATCAACAAAAAGGTATGTGGAGACTTAAACTTATCTATCACTCAAAAGTCTATCTATTCTATCTCCTACTTCTTATGAGACAAAAGTCGTATGCTATATAGACTAGATCATACACATTTGAGATTTCGAGCTAAGCATTCATTGCTTATCTTTTATGTCGAAATCGTGTGTTGGTAAAGCGTTTCGCTTTGATCAAGTTTATCTTCACCTAGTGACGAAAGTCATGAAAAGTTTCAATCACTTTGAGAATTGCTCTGACGTGAATCAGTCTGTGAATAACGGCTACATAGCGTCCTCTGAGAATGTCTCAATGATTGAAATGAGAGTTTAGATTACATAACCATGTATTCCTTGAACCGAACTTTTCAAACTTTGTTGATCAAGAGAAATCGGGAGGATTGTGGAATTGGCTTTCCAAGTCCGTGAACGCAGTCCGCGGACTCAGTACGCGAACTGTCGGAAGTTCTCGACCGAGAATTTCTGCTGGATTTTCCAAAACTCGGTTGTGTGCTAAGTCCGCGAACCCAGTCCGCGAACTGGCGGAAGTTCTCTTTCTGAGAATTTCTGTTGAGTTTGGAAAACTCAACCGATTAACTTAAGTCCGCGAACTTGTTTGTGAACTTAAGAGGTTATGATCTAAAGATGTGCTCTGAACATGAAACATTAAATTACTAAGGAATGCTTTATGCAAACCGTGGCTATAATGTTCATGAGCCAATTCAATATAATCGAATCATCTTCGTTTCAATTGTGTCTTGTGTAGTTACATAAGATCTCATAGCAGTTGAACAACTCTTTAACTAGTTCATTTGAGTCAATTGAACTAGTTATGGTGAAGAAGAACAAGGTTAATATGAAATGCTCATATGGTTAAAATTTTGGGTCACTATGTTGAACCAACATACACGTACACATTTGGGCATGGTTTTCACAAACCTAGTAAACGTATATCTCAAGTGTGTGTGACAAGCTAAGTTTTAAATCTAACGGTTGAGAAATATTAGCTTGAATCTAAATCAGGTTTCATCTAACGGTGAATAAGGATTGCTTTGTAACTAAGGCAAAACCCTAATTTGAAGGTTATATAAAGGAGACATCTAGCATTGTGCAAAACTAATCCCCACACGTCTGTGTGATACTAGTGCGCTCGCTAGAGTCGATTCTCCTTTAACCTTTGGTTTTCTTCTCTAAAAACAGGTTAACGACTTAAATACTTCATTAGGATTGTGAAGCCAGACCGATACTACTTTTATCGTAGTTGTGTGATCTGATCTTGCATCTTCTATCGTACGAGTACAATCAATTGATTGGATTGAGATCGTGAGAGTTCTCCGATATGCAAGATAAAGATGTCACAAACATCTTCGTCTCACTGTTTATGATTCCTCGACAAACCGCCTGTGTAGTCAGGAAGGATTGTATAGAGGTGATTGATTAATCTAGGTTGTTCTTCGGGAATATAAGACCGGATTATCTATTGGTTCCTGTTCACCTTGATTTTATATATTAAGACGAAACAAAACCTAGGGTTTATCTATGGGAGACAAATTTATCCTTTGATAGACTTTTCTGTGTGAGACAGATCTGTTTATTATCAAGTCTGTGATTTTTGGTTGCAGCAACTCTTGGTTGTGGGTGAGATCATCTAAGGGAATCAAGTGCGTAGTATCCTGCTGGGATCAGAGGCGTAGGAGTACAACTGTACCTTGGATCGGTGGGAGACTGATTGGGGTTCAACTATAGTCCAGTCCGAAGTTAGTTTGCAGTAGGCTAGTGTCTGTAGCGACTTAATACAATGTGTATTCAATCTGGACTAGGTCCCGGGGTTTTTCTGCATTTGCGGTTTCCTCATTAACAAAATTTCTGGTGTCTGTGTTATTTCTTTTCGGCATTATATTTTATATAATTTAAATAATACAGGTTGTGCGTTCGTGATCATCAATTGGAAATCCAACCTTTGGTTTTTGACTGATATTGATTGATCCTTGGACATTGGTCTTTGGTACCGTCCAAGTTATTCCTTGTATTTGATAAAGACTCGCTATTGTTTTTAGCTTGAGTAAAAATCAAATCAAGAGAGAGATATTAACTCCTTGAGATACTTTTATCTAGATTGAGTATGACTGTCTAGTTGATTCTCTAGCAAAGTATTTCGGAGTTAGTCCATACAGATTGCTAATCGAAATATTGGGTGGTGTTGTTAGACCCTCGCTTTCTCAATTGGTTTCATAGTGGGCAAACACGTTAAAAACCTTATAAGTCTGTGTTTGTAGCGATCTGATTATGGACGAGTCTATCTCTAATAACGTACCAGTTCAGAAATCACCTAAAAGCTTGGATTCACCTGAGAGAACTGTCACATCTAAGTCAATATCCAAACATTCTCTTGATGTAAAAACTGTTGATTGGGAAACTCTCCTAGAAGAACAGTTGGATGAACTTTCTGATGAAGGTGATTCAAATATTGATAGAGATGTTGATGAGGAAGTCTCAGAGTATGTTAAGTTTTTGGATTCGTGGAATATGAAGAAGATTACAACTTCACATGTCACACCTCTTCTGACTCCTCTCTGTTGAGGAAACAAGAAATTGAGAAGATGTTACGCAGGTGTTTATTTTTCGAATCGTTCTACCGAATCGATCCTTAAGGATTCTGAGGAAAACCTACGTATGAAGTCACTTGAATGTGATAATCTTTATCAAAAGTACTTTTTGATGGAAGAGAAACTTGCAGAATCTGAAGCAAGGTTTAACTTCCAACAAACAAGTTTTGACGACAGAGAAAGCATTTATCTCACTCGAGAAAAACGCCTTGAGGCTGATTTAGCTGCTGCTCTTGATAAAATCGAGATGTTGGAAGATGACTTGAAAAAGTTCAATACTAGTTCAAGAAAATTAACCACTATGCTAGGAGCAAGTAAAAATCATCGTGATACACGAGGATTGGGCTATAAGGGAATAAATGCTCTAAGTACTAGCAAAGAGGTAAAATTTGTCAAGGCTAGTGATTCTTCTCAACAAAAGGTTTCCACTGATGGCAAAAGTGAAATACCTTCTCCGGCAGTTAAGGTTCAAAAGAGGAAAGTTTATCAACCTCCAAAGTTAGCACACACAGATCGAGGTAAGAACATTCCTTATGTTTGCCACTATTGCGGAAATAAAGGTCACCTGGAAAGGAGATGTCGTTTCCGTATAAGGAATGAGAAACTTCATGATGTTCTTGTTTGGGAATCACAAGAAGTTGTGAAACCAAGATCATACGTTAAGACTGATCCTCTTAACATTACAGGTTGTAATTGTCCAATCTTTAGGAAAAGGAATCAGTGCTATGATAGACCTAGATTTTCCTATAAACGTCGTACGAATCCTTTTCATAATCGTAATGGTTATCAAAATGATAACTTCGTAAAGACGAAGACAAGATCTGATGTTCCCAATTGGAGAAAGACTAACTTGCAAAAGAATAGTCAATCCAATTCTCTTCCAAGAATTCTAGAAGAGAGTGATGGGAAGAAGGTTCCGACTAATCCTAAACGCACTAAGAAGTGGATACCGAAGAAAGACAATGATGTTTTGAGTGTGAAAAGGAATGATCTTCCAGAAAACTCCATGACTATGGAAAAGGAAGTATCCATGATGTTGGAACTTAACAAGTTTTTTGGAAAAATGGAATTGGATGTGAAAGGTTCTAAAAGTGATCTCTTTCATGATAATCCAAAGATCACTTGTGGTGAGCAAGACTTTGTTCACCCCAACGCAACTTGATTGTGTTCGAAGTGCATCCTCACCAAGGAATGCCCTGCTTTGTATACGGTGAGGGAAGCACAAGAATTGGGGCACACAGATTATGTTCGGTAAGGCGTTAAAATTCAATTGGATTCATCTAAAAAGGTATGTCTATAAACTTGAGCACGATTTGTACTTTTATTTGCTTAGAGTACTTATAATAATCTTGCTTATCGTTCATTTGTACCTAACTTGATATGTGTTTAAGGTTCTTACATGTTTAGGTTTGAATATAATAGTTCGGGATGTTTGGACTACATGGTACACATACCAAGTATGCATTACAACATTCAAAATCAAAATCCAGGGGTTTAAGTTCGCAAACCCGTATGCATACTTGATGTAGATATTCGGTAAACTTGTTTTGGCCGTAACTTCTTCGTCCGAACTAGGATTTACCTCATTATTTTTGCATTCTCTTCCTTATTGAATTCCATTCAAAATGGAGATGAGAATTGTTGAATTTGGATGAGTTAATATTGGTCCTTGTCCTGTCTCTTGTTTTTTAATGTTTGCTCCGTTTCGTTGCACTTGTTCTATTCTCTTGGACTTGGGCACTGGGATTTTTGGAGAAATCCTATTCTAAGCTATTTTGTGGCTGTTACAAGAGTGATGTTGGTGAATCACAAAGAAGGAAGTTCGAGAATGGGTAGTAGTTCACATTGTTGTATATTCTTGAGTGTTCACAATCATCTCATGTGGACTATGGTGCATAGTCGTCAATGACTTTGTATGTTCTTCTTTGTTAAAGAAATCTCTTTATACGCTTTTGGTAACCACTCTTGGTATAAATCCATGCGAAAAAGATTGATTCTACCTTCTAAGGGAAGAGATTGTTATTGCAGTATTAATCTTTATGATTTTGTGATATTGCAATTGTTTATGGGATATGTATTGTTTGCATCTGTGAACTTGAAGGTCCTATATGTTGTCAAAAGTAAAGTCGTTCATAAATTAGTATTCGTATTGATGAAAGGACGAATGGACTTTTGACAAATACAAAAGTTATGCCTGCAGTCATTTATTTGACGAAGAATAGGGTAAAATCTTTTGTGTGACAAGGATAAAGTCTATTATGTCGTTATGCAAATAGTGTTGGAAAATAGAATAATCCTTGTATGTTATCCACGGTATTGATTTTCATTGATCCATTTTGTTATGTTTACCGTGAAGGCTTCATTGTGTATATTATGTTGAGCACCTTACAACTATGTCGATTAATGTTGGCCTTGTTGGTTGTTCCATGATATGCTATATATTGAGCATTCTTGAACTAAATTAATCGTCTTGATTGGTTATTTAGTTATTTGCTCCGAAAGTCTTCTTTTGTCGAGCAAAATCTTTTGACAATTAAATTGATTGCTTCGGTGATTAGTTTGGTTGTGTATTACAATTAGATTAATTATAGGTTCTCTTGTAATTAATCTAGTTGAGTTTTTCATATATTCCACAAGTTCTTGTGTTGATTATATGAACGGCTATACTAATCATGTTCTATTGGTTGATGTAGTCGTATATTTTGTAAGGTTTTCCTTATGTTGTGTATGTAAACGATTAAGTTAGTCATCTCCGTATGATTACCTTAGTCGTAGCTCCGTAAGTTTACTTATGTTGAGCACTTTCAATTAAATTGATCACTTTTGTGGTTTGATTTAGTTGCGTTTTCAATTGAATTAATCATGGGTTTACTTGTGATTAATTTGGTTGAGCTTTGGATATAGAAAATCATTCCTATGGTTTTTGGTGTCCAATTAAAAAATCATTCTTTTCCTTCGAAATTAAGGTCGCTCTTGTTGTTCTTTCGGGAATGACATCAAATGGGGGAGAGTTCTTTTAAACTTGTGCTTAATGGTAATATCTTGCGGGGTGTGCGGCTGTGGAATCTTATAGAGGTTATCTTGTATCTTAAAACTCCTTGATGAATGCATTTAGCTTCGGCTTTATGATTTCATCTAAATTAAGTTGGTATGTATTTTTCTTTTAGTCTATGAAATGTCTCTTGTGGAAATTTCATTATGATCCCGTTCTTGTACCTTTGCCAATTTTATTGATAAAAAGGGGGAGAAATATTGTAGTTCACACTACAAATACATATGGTTTTTGGATCATTGTGTAAGGGGGAGTGGTTTCCATCATCGAGATGGAGTATTGACTAAGGGGGAGTGATACATATCACCATAATATTATTGTTAAAGTCGTGATGCCGTTGGACTTTGATGTTACATAATAATACTATGACACTGTATAATAATGATCGAGAATCTCGATTTCTCTCATTGTTATAGCTACGGATCTTCAACAACGGTGATGCTAAACTTACAACCTTTGGGATCATTGGAGTACTTGGAAGGACGAAGATTTCAGAGAACGTTGAAGATTAGACTATGGAATAGGAGCCATTAAAGTTTATCTTTTTTGTATTCCATATGTATTAATAGTTTTGTCACTAAAATTGACAAAGGGGGAGATTGTTAGAGCATAGATCGGTCGACCTTGCATGCATTGCTATCTCAAGCATGTTTGTCAATGTTAGTGATCAAAACTATGAATCTTGATTTCTAGCCTACATAGCTAAGTCTCGTACTAGGATAGAAAAGTGTAGTTGAGCTCAAGGACTTCATGGAGATTCATCATACAACAACGAAGATCTATACAAGGAACCGTGGAACTTCATCAACAAAAAGGTATGTGGAGACTTGAACTTATCTATCACTCAAAAGTCTATCTATTTTATCTCCTACTTCTTATGAGACAAAAGTCGTATGCTATATAGACTAGATCATACACATTTGACATTTCGAGCCGAGCATTCATTGCTTATCTTTTATCTTGAAATCGTGTGTTGGTAAAGCGTTTCACTTTGATCAAGTTTATCTTCACCTAGTGACGAAAGTCATGAAAAGTTTCAATCACTTTGAGAATTTCTCTGACATGAATCGGTCTGTGAATATCGGCTACATAGCGTCCTCTGAGAATGTCTCAATGATTGAAATGAGAGTTTAGATTACATAACCATGTATTCCTTGAACCGAAGTTTTCGAACTTTGTTGATCAAGAGAAATCGGGAGGATTGTGGAATTGGCTTGCCAAGTCCGCGAACTGTCGGAGTTCTCGATCGAGAATTTCTGCTGGGATTTTCCAAAACTCGTTTGTGTGCTAAGTCGGCGAACTGGCGGAAGTTCTCTTTCCGAGAATTTCTGCTGAGTTTGGAAAACTCAACCGATTAACTTAAGTCCGCGAACTTGTTTGTGAACTTAAGAGGTTATGATCTAAAGATGTGCTCTGAACATGAAACATTAAATTACTAAGGAATGCTTTATGCGAACCGTGGCTATAATGTTCATGTGCCGATTCAATCGAATCGAATCATCTTTGTTTCAATTGTGTCTTGTGTAGTTACATAAGATCTCATAGCAATTGAACAACTCTTTAACTAGTTCATTTGAGTCAATTGAACTAGTTATGGTGAAGAAGAACAAGGTTAATATGAAATGCTCATATGGTTAACCTTTTGGGTTACTATGTTGAACCAACATACACGTACACGTTTGGGAATGGTTTTTACAAACCTAGTAAACGTATATCTCAAGTGTGTGTGACAAGCTAAGTTTTAAATCTAACGGTTGAGAAATATTAGCTTGAATCTAAATCAGGTTTTCATCTAACGGTGAATAAGGATTGCTTTGTAATTAAGGAAAAACCCTAATTTGAAGGTTATATAAAGGATACATCTAGCATTGCGAAAAACTAATACCCACATGTATGTGTGATACTAGTGCGCTCGCTAGAGTCGATTCTCCTTTAACCTTTGGTTTTCTTCTCTAAAACCAGGTTAACGACTTAAAGACTTCATTGGGATTGTGAAGCCAGACCGATACTACTTTTTTCGTAGTTGTGTGATATGATCTTGCATCTTCTATGGTACGAGTACAATCAATTGATTGGCTTGAGATCGTGAGAGTTCTTCGATAGGCAAGATAAAGATTTCACAAACATCTTCGTCTCACTGTTTGTGATTCCTCGACAAACCACCTGTGTAGTCAGGAAGGATTGTAGAGAGGTGATTGATTAATCTAGGCTGTTCTTCGGGAATATAAGACCGATTTATCTATTGGTTCCTGTTCACCTTGATTTTATATCTTAAGACGGAACAAAACCTAGGGTTTATCTGTGGGAGACAGATTTATCCTTTGATAGACTTTTCTGTGTGAGACGGATCTGTTTATTATCAAGTCTGTGATTTTTGGTTGCATCAACTCTTGGTTGTGGGTGAGATCAACTAAGGGAATCAAGTGCGTAGTATCCTGCTAGGATCAGATGCATAGGAGTACAACTGTACCTTGGATCGGTGGGAGACTGATTTGGGTTCAACTATAGTCCAGTCCGAAGTTAGTTTGCAGTAGGCTAGTGTCTGTAACGGCTTAATACAGTGGGTATTCAATCTGGACTAGGTCCCGGGGTTTTTCTGCATTCGTCGTTTCCTCGTTAACAAAATTTATGGTGTCTGTGTTATTTCTTTTCGGCATTATATTTTATATAACTGAAATAATACAGGTTGAGCGTTCGTGATCATCAATTGGAAATCCAACCTTTGGTTGCTGATTGATATTGATTGATCCTTGGACATTAGTATTTGGTACCGTACAAGTTATTCCATTTATTTTATAAAGACTCGTTATTGTTTTTAGCTTGAGTAAAAATCAAATCAAGAGAGAGATATTAACTCCTTGAGATACTTTTATCTAGATTGAGTCTGACTGTCTAGTTGATTCTCTAGCAAAGTATTTCGGAGTTAGTCCATACAGATTGCTAATCGAAATATTGGGTGGTGTTGTTAGACCCCTGCTTTTTCATAAACGATCACAAGCTATATTGGAATGCAAGTTGTAACTGGTCACAAGCTACTTTGGAAACCAAGGTATAACTGGTCACAAGATGAATTGGGAAGTTAGTTGTAATCGGTCACAAGCTACCTTTGGGAAGCAAGGTGTAATCGGTCACAAGCTACTTCGAGAAGCAAACCTTCACAAGCTACTTTGTGGAGCAAGGTGTAACCTATTACATCCTACCTTGGGAATCATGTTAACCGTACACTGTTAGAGCACTGCTCGGTCGAACTCGCAAGCGTTGCTATCTCAATCTTGTTTGTCAAGTTTAGTGATCAGAACTACAAGTCTTGATTTCTAGTCTACTTATATTAATGTCTCGGACTAGGATATATTATGTAGTTGAGCTTTAGACTTCACGACGTTCATCAATTGAAGACAAAGAACTACTAAGGAGAGCTTGCGTAACTTCATCAACAAAAGGTATGTGGTGACTGAAACTCATCTATTACTCATAAAGTCTATTTCTACTCTATCTCCCTTCTTAATACAAAAGTCGTATTACTATATAGTATTTGATTATACACATTTGATATTTAGAGTTGAGTTTAACTCGCTTACATATTTATCGAAATATGTGTTGGTAAGCTTTCGCTTTAACCAAGTTCATCTTATATTCTTGACGAAAGTCAAAATATGATCATGTGAAAATTGCCTGGTAACATCTTACATGATTTGTGTGATACAGTCATTTGATGTATACTCAGAATGTTTCGTATTGATTATCTCAATATCTTGAAAATCGCTTTGATGCTAATAGTTAGTGAAAACAACAATTGTCATCCTCTAAGAAAGTTTCAATGATTGAAATAGAGTTTAAAACACTTAACCATATTTGGAATATAGACATAGTATGCGTACTTACATATATGTTGATCAAAGACCGGTATAGTATGCATACCCGTATGCGTACTGGGAAGGTCATGTAAAGTCCCGGAGCCTTGGTATGCATACCCGTACGTATACTTGCGAACTCAGTTGAAGTCTGAGAACTTTTGTATGCGTACCCGTACGTGTACTAATTCAACTGTTGTTTTGGATGTGTGATAGTATCTGTACCCATTCGCATACTGTCGGACACAGTCCAAGTCCGACTACTTAAGTATGCGTACCAGTTTGCATACTTGAGTGGGTTAAGTTCTAGAATCGGTTTGTTCATGAACTAATACATTTATATAATAAGGAATGCAATCTTTTGGAAACCGTGACTATAATGTTCATGACTTGATTCGAGTGAATCAAAATCGATTTTTCTTCAATTGTGTCTTGTATACCTCAATGAGAATATAAACAATTGAACAACTCTATAACTAGTTTCATTTGAGTCATTTGAACTAGTTGTGGTTAAGATGAATAAGGTTGATATGAAAGTGTTCATATAGATAACTTCGGTTAACTATTGTCGAGCCAACAAGGTGCACACGTTTAGGTACAGTTACTCATATCTAAATGAAGTCACTTTTCATTTGTATGTAACAAGCTAAGTTCAATATAACGGTTGAAATATATTAGCTTGAGTCTAATCAGGTTTTCATCTAACAGTAAATATTGAATGCTTTGTTACCAAGGTAGCATTGATTGTAAACCTTGATTTTGAAGATTATATAAAGGAGAACTCTAGCAACTGGGAAACCTAATCCCCACACCTCCTGTGTGACATTAGTTGCGACTAGAGTTCATTCTCCTTTAACCTTAGGTTTTTCACGAAACCCTGTAGGTTAACGACTCAAAAAATTCATTGGAATTGTGAAGCCAGACCCAACTATTTTATTTGTAGTTGCGTGTTCTGATCTTGCCCTATTCTATCGTATTGATTACTATCTTCTCTAAGATTTGATCGAGATTGATTCTTCGATAGGCAAGATAAAAAGTAGTCACAAACATCTTCGTCTCATCGTTTGTGATTCCAAAATATCTTGTTTCGCTACCATACGATTAAGATTATTGTGAGGTGATTGATATTTCTAGGCTGTTCTATGAGAATATAAGTCTGGTATATCAATTGGTTCCTGTTCACCTTGATTTATCAAAAGACGATACAAAACTCATAGGTCTATCTGTGGGAGACAGATTTATCTATTCTATAGACTTTTCTGTGTGAGACAGATTGGTTTATCCAGTCTTCGACTTTGGGTCGTATCAACTCTTAGTTGTGGGTGAGATCAGCTAAGGAAATCAAGTGCTCAGAATCCTGCGTGGTTCTATAGACGTAAGGAACGCGACTGTACCTTGATCAGTGTGAGATTGATTAGGGCTCAAATACATTCCAGTCCGAAGTTAACTTGGAGTAGGATAGTGTCTGTAGCGGCTTAATACAGTGTGGTGTTCAAATCTGAACTAGGTCCCCGGATTTTTCTGCATTTGCGGTTTTCTCGTTAACAAAACTTCTGGTGTCTGTGTTATTTCTTCTCCGCATTATATTTGTTTATATAATTGAAATATTACAAAGTGTGTGTAAGTTCAATAAATTGTGAATCCAACCTTTGGTTGTTGATTAAATTGATTGACACTTGGATATTGGTTTTTGATACCGTCCAAGTTGAAAAGACGAGGGTACCCAAATATACCTCAATCTAAAACTTTTCCACCTATAAGTCATTTTCCGAAAGTAATTGTCTATGAACTGAGTCGAGACAATACAACTAATCGGTTCACACTTCGTGTGACCGACATGGTACGAGATCGAGACAATACAACAACGAAGTATGTTTACTTGATAATAAGTTCGGACTTAACCAAACTCTAGGGATTGTCTATCATGTAAAATAAGAATTAACATTTGTGTGATTTACTTTAAATTATAATAAACACAATTATAATTGCGGAAAATAAAAGTAAATGACACATCAAGATTTTGTTAACGAGGAAACCGCAAATGCAGAAAAACCCCAGGACCTAGTCCAGAATTGAATACTCTCAGAATTAAGCCGTTATACAAAATCAAACCAACTGTGTATAGTTGAGACCAAGCAACTAAACCTATAGTTCACCTAGTTTCCTCAGTATCCCTGCGCCTCCAACTTGTTAATAAGTCACGCACTTGGAACAATTCCTTTGGTTCGTATTCCAAACAGTAAAGGAACAACAAATCTGTTCGGTAACAACTCTTTTCAAACCTATGAATCTAAGTAGTCTTGGGAATTTTGTTTCTTTTTTCTTTATATTTCATAAAATTTCATTCATGATAAAATAGAGATTACATGGATTTCAAGAACATCAAGATCAAAGTTCGGAATACAATTAAAAGGTACTAACAAAGAGTAATTCGTGAAGAGAAGTAACGAACTACCAACAAGAGTACCAAGCAATCCGAAGATTGAAAGAATAGTTTTGGGATTATAATCCAATCATTTTGTTAGAGTTTTTTCTTCTTGAAAAAGAGATATTCTCATAAAAATATGAGAGTAATATGCCCAAAGTCCTAAGCAGACATCAGAAGGCGCCCTCTCGCGGTATATCGAGAAGGAGGCGAGAGAGATGATAGACCGCATTCATGAAGAGTCATGCGGACAAACAAGTAGTGGTAGGTCTTAAAAAATACCTACAGATAAGAGTAATATGCCCAAAGTCCTAAGAGGACATCAGAAGGCGCCCTCTCGCGGTATATCGAGAAGAAGGAGGCAAGAGAGATGATAGACCGCGTTCACGAAGAGTCATGCGGACAAACAAGTAGTGGTAGGTCTTAAACAATACCTACAATAATAACTGCAAGTGCACAGAGTCCGTTTAACCAATAAACTCCTTTGTCGGGTCCTTAGATCAATCTCTCAACAACTACCGAAGTAATTGTTAGACTATGCAAGTTAATCACAAAGAAGTGTATTGATGCCGATCTACTCAACTAATCAGTCCAATCCATCACAAAGATAAACCTATTATAGTTGGATCCCTTTCCAGCCGAAACAATTATTGTGCACACCAAAGATTCTGAACCCAAAAAAAATCTTCTTATCTTCAAATCTTCTTTAATCTTCAATCAGCACCTGCACACAATAAACTTGAATCTCTTGTGATCAATCACACACATAGCGGAGTCTGTTAACGTTGGATTATCACAAGATGTCTTTAGATCTACAAACAGTCTAAAGATCCCCGTCGAAACTTCGATCTAGTTTGAGTGAATCTTATATCATAAGAGAAGATTCTCAAGCATAAACAAACTAGGTGCAATCAAAGTTCAACAACCGTTAGTCAATCAAATCAATCGAAAACTAATAATAAACTGCAATTATCTAGTTTCCCACCAATGATACTAATAGAGCTTCTTAATCCCAAAGAAGTCATTAAACTAAGCGGTCGTAAGAGATTTCGCCTAATTAGGTTACTTTCCTCTCCGGATAGGCGGATCCACCAGTAACAACACAACTATGTAGTTTTGCTGGCTCTGAGGATTAGTTTGCTAGAAATTCAAACTTCAATATTTATAGACAAGGAAGTTTGGACACCAAGGAATTTCCAAAACCGAATGTTCTCAAAGATATGCTATAAACACAAAATCGGTTCTCATAATTCCTGGAAATGCGCTGTCCAAATATTGACCGAAATCCCAATAGAAAAATCTATAATCAGTAAATGCACCTTACTAATTATTATTTTCTAAAGATATGCATTTAATTGCTGGAGATTAAATAGCATATAAAAACTAAGAAACCTTAATTAAAAGATTCTCAATTTATTTCGATCCTGGGATTCTCCTTTAGCTATTAAGGAATATCTGTTAGAGCATTCCTCGGCCGAACTCGCATGGTTGATATCTCATGCATGTTTGTCAATGTTAGTGATCAAAACTATAAGTCTTGATTTCTAGTCTACTACAGCAAAGTCTTGGACTAGGATAGAAAGTGTAATTGAGCTCAAGGATTTCATGGAGATTCATCATACAAGTAAAAGAACTACTCAAGGAACCGGTGGAACTTCTCGACAAAAAGGTATGTGAAGACTTGAACTTATCTGTCACTCAAAAGTCTATCTATTCTATCTCCTACTCTTTGAGACAAAAAGTCGTATGCTATATATAGACTTAGATTATACACATTTGGTATTTCGAGCCGAGTATACCTCGACTATCCATATCTCGAAATATGTGTTGGTAAGCTTTTCGCTTCGACCAAGTTTATCTTTACCTAGTGACGAAAGTCATGATATGTTTCAATCACTTTGAAAATTGATTTGACGAGAAATGGTGTAACAACTGTATAACGTCCTTTAAGAATGTTTCAATGATTGGAATGGGAGTTTAGATTACATAACCAATGGATTCCTTGAACCGAAGTTTTCGAACTTTGTTGATCAAGAGAACCGGAAGCATGGCAATTGCCAAGTACGCGAACTCCCGAAGTTCTCAAACCCGAGAATTTCTACTGGAGTTGACAAACTACTTGCGTGAGCTAAGTCCACGAACCCAGTCCGCGAACTCAGTCCGCGAACCGGCGAAGTTCTCATCCCGAGAATTTCTGCTGGAGTTTGTAAACTCTGTCCGGTGTCTTAAGTCCGCGAACCTAGTCTGCAAACTTGAGAAGGTTATATATCAAAAGATGATTTCTGAACTTAAACTTTAAAAGACTAAGGAATGCATTTGCAAACCGTGGCTATAAAAGTTCATGAACCGATTTGAGTGAATCAAATCATCTTTTCTTCAATTGTGTCTTGTGTAGTTACATAAGATTTCCTAGAAATTTAACAACTTTCTAACTAGTTAACTTGAGTCATTTGAACTAGTTATGGTGAAGAAGAACATGGTTGGTATGAAATGCTCATATGGTTAACCTTTCGGTTAAACTATTGTTGAACCAACAATGCACACGTTTGGGTATGGTTAACAAACCTAGAAGCGTGCAGTTCATTTGTGTATAACAAGCTAAGTTTTCGATCTAACGGTTGAGAAATATTAGCTTGAATCTAAAGCAGGTCTTCATCTAATGGTGAATATTGATTGCGTTGTTATTGTTTGAGGGTGAAAACGGTTTCTGCTGATTTTGGTAATTTCGAGTGTGTGGGTGAGAAACGAATTTAAACCCTAAACAATGTACTGCTAGGGAGTACTTTAGATTCGAGAGATCAATCTGTACAAATACGGCCTAAACCAAGAAATGGTCGTTCCAGACATGCTTCAGTCACAAAGTGAAGGAGAAGGGTTGGTTTTGGGGAGGGAAGCAGAGAAAGTGTTGAGACCAGAATAGTTGATTCTGGAAGAGTAGTTGTTTTCTACGACTTGTATCAGAAAATGGGAAGCTAACAGATGGAAAGCTGGCAAATATTTTCTGAGTGTTGTATGCTCCTGACCTGAACTTGTTGTTCGGTGGAAATAGGTAATGCCTATTTATACAAGTCGAAGTGAAACGTACTCTGGTCTCATTAAGAAATGAAAAATGCGTGAGTAAATGGGAGGAGGTGGTAACCGGTAACGCCTGGAATTGATGTTCCATAAAAGAAAGCATTTCACCATTACTCCCTGTATTTACTAACCGCCTCATCCTTATGATACTTTCTTATAACGGGCGTAGTGTACGCCGCACGCTGCAAACCGCCAAACCAATACCCAATGAGCATCCCCTAGTTTGTGCCATGCGTTGATGTCTCGAGGGTTTTCATGGAAAACATGTAGCATGTTGTTGTCGTCTGGCAAGTCGAGCTTGGGAGACTTGCCGGCTGGGTGACCTTCGACGGTCGAGATTTTGCATCTTAAGAGGAAAGGTAGTCGTTGATTATTGCAACCCTTCGGTTGGTAGCCAGTGGCATGAAAGCATGCTCGGTATGGCTTTTATATGGCCTGGTTTAGGCGCGACCAAACTAGGGACAAAAGTTGCCATGCGTTAGCTGGTAACCTTGGAGGCTAAGATCTACGTCTTAGATGAAAAGGTGGTCGTTGATCGTTGCAGGCCTTCGATTTGGCATCCGCATAGGGAAGGTCGGTATGGCGTGGCGCGGCAAGGTGGTTGGCATGCCTCAGGCACATGTGGCATGGCATGCCTTGGCATGGTTTGGCGTGGCCAAAACTAGGGTTTTGGGCCAAAGGTTACCATGCGTTGTCTGGCGACCTTGGACGGCTAGGATTTGCATCTAGGATTGAAGGGTGGTCGTTGATCGTCGCACTCCTTCGTTTTGGTAGCCGCATAGGGAAGGACGACATGGTATGGTATGGCGCGGCAAGGTTGTTGGCATGCCATTGGCACATGTGGCATGTCATGCCTTGGCACGGTTTGGCGTGGCCAAAACTTGGGTGTTAGGCCAAAGGTTACCACGCGTTGTCTGGCGACCTTAGACGGCTAGGATTGAAGGGTGGTCGTTGATCGTCGCACGCCTTCGTTTTGGTAGCCGCATAGGGAAGGCCGGCATGGTATAGTAAGGCAGAATGGTGCGGACGGCTTGGCATAGTGGGGCCAAGGCAGAATGGTGCGGACGGCTTGGCATAGTGGGGCCAAGGCAGAATGGTGCGGATGGCTTGGGTAGTGGGGCCAAGGGTTTGGATGGCTTGGCATGGTAGGGCCAAGGCAAGGTGCGGTTGGCTTGGCATGGTGGGGCCAAGGGTCTGGCATGCCATTGGCGCATGGTGCGGCCAGCATGGCTAGGGCCAAGGCAAGGTGCGGTTGGCTTAGCATGGTGGAGCCAAGGGTTTGGACGGCTTGGCATGGTAGAGCCAAGGCAAGGTGCGGTTGGCTTGGCATGGTGGGGACAAGGATCTGGCATGCCATTGTCGCATGGTGCGGCCAGCATTGCTAGGGGCAATGGTTTGGCATGACATTGGCGTATGGTGCGTCCAACATGGCTAGGGCCAAGGGTTTGGCATGCCATTAACGCATAGTGCATCCATCCTTGCTGGCATGCCTTGGCGCGGTAAACGTGGCTATCATGGTTTTCCATTGGCACGGTGGTGCGGCTGGCATGGTTGGCATGCCTTGGCATGGAGACGTGGCTGGGATGGTTTTCCATTGGAACGGTGGTGCGGCTGGCATGGTTGGCATTCCTTGGCGCGGAGACGTGGCTGGCATGGTTTTCCATTGGCACGGTGGTGCGGCTGGCATGGTTGGCATACCTTGGCGCGGAAACGTGGCTGGCATGGTTTTCCATTGGCACGGTGGTGCGGCTGGCATGCCTTGGCGCGGAGATGTGGCTGGCATGGTTTGCCATTAGCACGGTGGCGTGAGAATTAGGGTTTGGTATGTACGAAGATGATGTCGGTCAATACTAAGGGTTCTGCCGTGGAACGTGACACATGTATAAAAGAAAAGGTACCCTGGTAATTCTTACGTAGGCATGCTGATTGATTCAATAAATGCGCTAATGTTCATAGTGATGTCATGTCGGATGTATAGTTTTACGATTTTAATCCTAAGCTAAAAACCACCATCAACATTAAGTCCCCTGCTTAGCTCGGAACAGGAGCATTGTTGCGAGGTAAGCATAAGATGGTGACGGGAAAGGACAAAAATCGAAACGACAAGTCGTGCAAAGATGGTCAGGAAGGTCTGTCTAACCTTTTTCGAGAGGTAAGGAGAGTCCATGATCCTCGTGTTTGGCGGCCTTGTGTAGATTCTATTCGTGGTGTAGACCGTGAAGTGGTGAGATGAAGATCGCCAGCTTAGTCTGGCTATGCATCACCTTGGATGGGTTAGGGAACATCATGACGCTGGTATGGTGAGTTGCTGGTGTTGGCGCGGCAAGTCATGGCGCGACACGGTGGTGCAAGGCATGACGCGGTTTGGTGAGGAAAAGCATGCGCGGACGGCTTGGAGTGGTGGGGCTAAGGAAATGGTACGGTCCTGGCGATGCAAGCATGGCGGACGGCTTGGCATGTGGTGGGGCCAAGGCAATGGCGCGAACGGTCTTGGCATGGTGATTTGTCTTCGCGGGCCCGGTTGCCTCTTTTCCTTACTTAACTCAAAATAGGAAGTCCTTTCCTTATTCAAAATCCCAAGTATCACGCCTATAAAAGGAGGGCCGGCCTCTCCTTTTATTTCACACCTATTTTTTTTTTTCTGGTCTTGTGGTAACAGTAAAGCGGACAAGCGAATCCCAGGTATGTCTTCCAACACTTCCTCTTTAATTTCTTTTTCTTTTTGTGTTAGTGCAAGCCCCTGCTGTAGGCGTACCTTTTCATGAACTTGTAGAAATATTGTCCTTCTGCGTTGGTGTGAATCCTAGCCGTAGGTATGCTTTGCACGAACTTGTAGTAACATTTAGGTACCGTAGTGATGTTGGCCGCCTCGATTACCGTGAAAAGTAGGCATGCATGAGCTGTTAATTGTCATTCCCTTCCCTGAAAACCTAGCCTCTAGGGTTTACACCTTTTTTACTGGTGTGGCCGTGTGTATGGTTCCCGTGGTGGGACGTTCCTCCTCGGTCGGGCGCAAATTTCATGTTGCAGGGTACGACATTGGCGTGAGGTGGTGATGCAGGGTCTGTCAGTCCCCATTTCTTTGCCTATGCGCATTATGACTTTGAAACAAATTGGCTTGCGTCCAGGACGGATCTCCTGTGTGTGATAAAATAATTTCCATGCACTTTCCGTAATAATTTCTCTTCGTATTGTTCCATTGTAGTTATTTCGAAGGTGGAAGTAGCGTGAGAGAATTTTCGTTAAGATGTCATTTGAGAAAAGTTCTGTCGTTCCGAAAGATGTTGGCAATTCCAAGCCAAACATAGATGATGAGTTCTTTACAACATCCGCCACGATTAGGAGAAATCACCCCAAGTATGTGTCGATTCTTCTGACTGGTCCGGAAAGCGAAGGAGAGGCCCGTTCGGTTCGGCCAGGAGGTGTAATAAGGTTTTGTCTTCAGAGGAAAGAGTATCATGCTTCTCCTATTGACTTTAAAATCTCTGTGAGTCAGTTGCGTCCCTTTGATAAATGGATGTGATTCATGATGAGCCAGGAATGTGTAAAAGCCAGTTTGACCAAAGCGCAAATCATTGATGCTGTCGTGGCTTCCGCAGTGCTTCAAATTAGGAAAAACATTCCAGGCTTGGTTTCTTTTATTTCCAGATGGTGTCCAGACACTCACACGGACATATGCAGGTGGGGTGAAATGACTATCTCCTTAGAGAGCGTGGCCGTGTTGCTGAACCTTCCCGCAATAGGAAACCTCGATGTCAAATTGTCTGCAGATGAAGAAGAGATGCACGCCGCTCCGGTTGCGAAATCAAAAGGATTCGTTCGGAAAGAAAACGAGACGAGGTGCTTCTATGGCTGGTGGGTGTCTCAGTGGTTTCCCGATGAGTTGGAGCCGAATCAGAAGAATAGTACGCTTCATGTCGCGGCGTTCTTGGATCTTTGGTTATCCAGAGATGTTTTCGATGACGGCTCGGGTAAGAAGGAATAAGACAGGAACTTATCAAGTTTGCCATAAAATTGGCAAAAGGTTTCGTTCTCCCCATCGGCGGCTTGTTTCTTGGTTCTCTGTACACACACTTGGATCAGCTGGTCGCGGATATGTGCGCTTCAAATGGTTACATGAAAGTGGATTCGTATATTCATGCCGCCTTTCTCCAAGCGTGGCTGTGGGAGCACTTCAAAAGGTATGCTCCAAAACCGTTGGTCGTACTTCCCGAGTCTTGGGGTGGCTCTAGAATACTGCGCTGGTCAAATAGGCGCCCAAAGATTGGTTCGAACCTGGTTGGATTCCTTGACAACTCGCACACGGTCAATTTTCGTCCATGGGCTCCGGTGCATGCGTCCATAACTCAGATCGGTACCTTTGCTCCTGCTCCGAGCATGTATTTGTCTTCTGATAAAGAAGATATGAGTGTTGGAGAGATGGTGTTCATGCGAAGCTGCACGCCCGGTCATGTGTCGTCTTTCTTTCGAGGATCTTGCAAAGCAGTCTCTTACAATATTTATAGGGCGGCTCGGAATATGGGTTTTTACCAAGGGGTCCCACTTGTTCGTCAGCCGGTTGTTCCAGAAGTCTCGTTGGCAACTGTTCTCGATGCTATTGTTCTTGTGTCGGGTAAAAATCTCCCTTTCCTGCTTGCACAACGAAATCCATCAACAACCTCCAAATATAACATATTTTGGCAGGATGAGTTTCTCGTTTTCCATGGATTCGTGAATGATGTGGTAGAAAACCGTCGCGGTAAGCCTTCTCATGCGGTTTTAGCGGAGCATCCACTGCTGAGGGATCCTTCTTCGCCCAAGCGAAAATCCGTTAGCCCGAATGAGGATAGTCCCCAAGTGAAGGAGCGAAGATCTAAAAGTTGTGCAGATGGTTCCCAGTCAATTTCGACTGCCCTACCGACTTTCAGTTCGTCCAATATGCGGGTACGTATGATTTTCCTCTTGACTTTAGTTGGATCGTGTATATCCTTGTTTCTTTTTGATGATTTTTCAAAAGTTGTTGTAGTGATAGTGGTAAAAAGATTCGTTTCAGATTTATGAAGGAAATAAATTTTAGATTTAATAAAAATAAAGCAAATTAATTTTCAAAGAGTGATGTCAAGATTTAAAATGGACTAAGGCTCCGGATTCACTATTACTTCAAGTTGATTGGTTACAAAAAATTTCATAATTATTATCTAGCTCTTTTTCCATTAAATCACTTATTAATCTATAAGGTGTCCAAATATTAAATTGTAATCCTTAAGCATGATTTATCAAAGAATTAATTCTAAGCATAAAACATTAAACTGATTCACAACTAATTAAGAAAACCATTTTTATCTCTTTTTTTTATTGATCCAAGTGAATTAAATAAAATAAATAATTAAGAAATTATAAAAAGAATTTACCAATCAAACATGAGTGAATAGTTCCCCCGTCACCTCAGTCACCAGGTATTTAGCCGCTTATCATGTTGGAAAACCTCTCAAAATATTCATAGGATGTACCCAAATCAAACAGAATATCTTCTTACCCATCTGGTCACGTAACTTCCATAATTAGAACCAAACAGGACCCGTAATAACTCATGGCTCTGTTTTGCCGAGAACAAATTATCCAGCCCAATCTACTTCGTGAAATCACTTGCACTAGCCATGTTTAGCTTAATCACGTTCAACCCAGCTGTTTCTAGCGATTGAATCTCTTCAAATCTGCTCCAAAATTCGAGTCCAAAATTATCCAGTGAATATGCATGAAATAACCAGTTTTCCGGCCAAAATTCTGTTTTGAATTTGGTAAGAAAACTGACCTCCCCCTAATCCAGTTATGGTGTCCCTTTAGCACATGCCCCTCATGGGGTGCCCCTTATCCAAAGTGAGAGTCCGAATAACACTTGTCCTCTTGGGAGCTTTTACCAACTTTTCGAGCCGAATTTTCCAAAAAATGTTTATTTTCCAAAGGTTCCTACAAACATATAAAACACCAAAATTAGTACAAACTCGAGTGCCAATAATATACAGTATTGAGATCAAATTAGACACAAAAAATGTGTCTATCAAATACTCCAAACTTATTATTTGCTAGTCCTCGAGCAAATCTAATCTAGAAAGTAAAATGACTACATTTAGCACGTGCATCAAGCCGTTAAACCACTAGGTGGCCCTAGTGGCAGAGTGTTGTCTCCGGAGGGTTTACCAGAGGTGTACCCACAAAACCTTTACTCCAGACCCTAGCTATCTACAACGAACCTTGGAAGGCACTAAAGAATCTCCTTGGTTGGCATACAATCATTGACTATAGGAGGAAGTACCCTGATGCGAAATTCCAATTGTTGTACACAAGTTTGCACTTAAGCATACTAAAATTCATATAAAGTGACAGAGCTCTACTCAGATAGTTGCACTATGGACATCATATTCGGAGTCAAACTAATCATATGGATAGAAAAAGGAGATGGAAATAGAAAAATGTAGATGGTTTTGATGTTAACCAAATGATCGATGTTTCACATATCTGTCTGAAGGCCACTGCCAGAATGAACCTATCCTAATGGACTGAGATACCGGTATAACTAATATCAACACAACTGGCATATACAAGGGAACCAGTGGTCAATAACTTAAATCTAGATCAACAAACTGGCAAATACAAGGGAACCAGCAGTTGACTACACAGAACAATAACCATTTTTTTTAACTTAACGGCATGAATAGATCTTTTTGATCCAAGCGCATGCTTCTTGTCAGCAGATTACACGATAGTTCCCACGGGTCCTGCATTCCACACTTGCTTAGGCGACAGAAACAGGGAGAACACACGCATATTGCTATCCAAGTGTTAATACTTATTCCGATTGGTCTAATTGGTCCGGTCTCTCTCTTTTTTTTGTTTTTTTTAGTAACTCAGTCACTCTAATTCACCCTAGTAGTGGTAACAACTTGAATCGTGTGCCCCACCTAATCACTTAGTGAAACATAGTTTAAAATGAAAAAATAAAAAAAAATAAGAAAAAATGAAAAGGACTCAACGAGATATGGTGCAACTATCATGTTATTTCTAACACCTGAGCCCTGTGCTTTTATGAATAGACTCTATAGATGTTTCCATCTAATCAGATTGGTTCCTCAACTCCTACAACCAAGATGCTTCCATCCACTTAGATTAGTTAGTGCCATCCTGAATACGCATAAATTTCTAGGCTCTGGAGTTTATTTATTGCAACTAAAAGCTAACAAAAAGTTTCTTCCCCACCCCCAAACTTAAATCTAACATTGTCCTCAATGTTTCTAATTAAAGAGCAATACCAAAAGTAAAATAACATGAGGAGAAGTTGGAAAGATAGTACCTGGGTGAAGAAAATCAAAAACTAATATACAACATACAACTGCCTCGATGGTCAATCAAGGGTAAACAGGGTCCTCCAGAGGGACCTCCTCAACATCACCTGTAGGAAAGGGCTCTAAAAAGGGTTTCAATCTCTGACCGTTAACCTTCGAAGAACTACTACCATCCGGTGTCTCGATCTCAACAGCTCCATGAGGAAAAACAGTGCGAACAATAAAAGGACCCGTCCACCGAGAACGTAACTTCCCAGGGAAAAGATGCAAGCGGGTATCATACAGAAGAACTTTTTGACCTGTAGAAAATGACTTCCGTAAAATGTATCTATCATGCACAAGTTTCATTTTGTTCTTATACTCCTTCGCACTATCGTAAGCATCTATACGAATCTCGTCCAACTCATTGAGCTGGAGTTTCCTATGGGCTCCTGCCTCGTCAAGTGAAAAATTTAGCTGCTTAACAGCCCAATAATCTCTATGTTCTAACTCAACAGTAAGTGACATGCCTTGCCATAAACAAGCCGATAAGGCGACATTCCAATGGGGATCTTAAACGCAGTACAGTAAGCCCATAAGGCATCAGTAAGCCTAGACGACCAGTCTTTCCGATTAGGATTAACTGTTTTCTCTAATATACGTTTTATCTCCCTATTGGAAACCTCTACCTGACCACTAGTCTGTGGATGATACGGGGTAGCTATCTTATGTGTAATACCATATTTCTTCATCAGAAGCTTAAAAGGCCCATTACAAAAGTGCGACCCTCCATCACTAATTATAGCTCGTGGTGTACCAAAACGTGTAAGTATATTATTTTTCAAGAACTCAATCACAACCCTATGGTCATTGGTTTTACACGCAACCGCCTCAATCCACTTAGAGACATAGTCTACGGCGACAAGGATGTATAGGTTACCAAAAGAATTAGGAAACGGACCCATAAAGTCAATACCCCACACATCAAAGACCTCAACAATTAAAATAGGGTTCAAGGGCATCATGTTCCTACGGAAAATGGTTCCTAATTTCTGGTATCGTTCACAAGTAACGCAGTAATTGTGGGAGTCTTTAAACAACGAAGGCCAATAGAATCCACACTGCAATATCTTAGCAGCAGTTTTCTTAGCACTAAAGTGACCCCCACAAGCATGATTATGACAAAAGGAAGTAATACTGGACTGGTCACTCTCAGGTATACATCTCCTAATAATCTGGTCTGGAAAATACTTAAACAAATAAGGATCATCCCAAAATAAGTGCTTAACCTCAGCTAAAAATCTAGAACGATCTTGTTTACCCCAATGTTGGAGCATTCTACCAGTAACAAGATAGTTCACTATATTCTCATACCAAGGTAATTGGGTAACAAAGAACAATTGTTCATCAGGAAAGCTATCCCTTATAGGAAGGGAATCATCTGGGGAACTAACAACTAGCCTAGACAAGTGATCTGCTACAACATTTTCGGCACCCTTTTTGTCTTTAATGTATGGAGAAAACTCTTGCAACAACAGAATCCACCTAATCAATCTAGGTTTAGTATCCTTCTTAGACAAAAGATATTTTAAAGCAGCATGATCAGTATATATGATGGTCTTAGAACCTAAGAGATAGGGTCTAAACTTGTCTAAGGCAAACACAATGGCTAATAGTTCCTTCTCGGTAGTGGTATAGTTCAACTGGGCATCATTCAGAGTTTTGCTAGCATAGTAAATCACATGAAGTAACTTATTTTCTCGCTGACCTAGCACAACACCAATAGCATAATCTGAAGCATCACACATGATCTCAAAGGGTAGGTTCCAGTTGGGTGCCTGGACTATGGGGGCGGTAGTGAGTAATGACTTAAGATTCTCAAAAGCCTCTAAACAAGCATCATCAAAGACAAACTTAACATCTTTTGCAAGCAAATTGCAAAGAGGTCTAGACATCAAGCTAAAATCCTTAATGAAACGACGATAAAAACCAGCATGCCCTAAGAATGACCTAATATCTCTTACGGTTTCTGGAACCGGTAAAGTTTTAATAAGGTCAACTTTGGCTCTATCTACCTCTATACCTTTTGAAGATACAATATGCCCTAGAAAAATTCCTGAACGAACCATAAAGTGACATTTCTCCCAATTAAGCACTAAATTCTTTTCCTTACACCTAGTCAAAACTAATGACAAATGATGCAAGCACTCATCGAAAGACGAACCAAACACTGAAAAATCATCCATAAAGACCTCTAAGAACCGTTCTACCATGTCAGAAAATATGCTCATCATGCAACGCTGAAAAGTCGCAGGGGCATTACATAGCCCGAAAGGCATGCGTCTATACGCAAAGGTACCAAAGGGACAGGTAAAAGTGGTTTTCTCCTGGTCTTCTGGGGAATAACGATCTGATTATATCCAGAGTAGCCATCTAAAAAGCAGTAGTGACTATGTCCAGCTAATCTCTCTAGCATCTGGTCGATGAAGGGAAGGGGAAAGTGGTCCTTCCTAGTGACCTTGTTCAATTTCCTATAGTCAATACAAACACGCCAACCCGTGGTCACTCGGGTCGGGATTAACTCATTGTTATCATTCTGGACTACAGTAATACCAGATTTCTTGGGAACAACCTGAACGGGGCTGACCCACTTACTGTCTGAAATAGGGTAGATAATGCCTGCATCTAATAGCTTAAGAACCTCAGTTCGAACTACTTCTTTCATATTGGGGTTTAGTCGACGTTGCATCTCCCTAGAAGGTTTGGTGTCTTCCTCTAAATAGATCTGATGCATACAAACAGTAGGACTTATACCCTTAATGTCTGCTATGGTCCACCCTAAAGCTTCCTTGTTGTTTTGAAGGACGGTTACTAGCCTACTTTCCTGATCTCTATCCAAGTCGGAAGAAACAATCACAGGTAAAGTCTCAGACGGGCCTAAAAACACATACTTCAGGGTATCTGGCAATGGTTTTAGGTCCAACTTAGGAGGCTCTTCTAAAGAAGGAACTAGGGTAGACTTAGAAACTGGTAGTGGTTCGAACTTAGGTTTCCATCCATTACTAGTATCTAACAAAGGGGTTGAATCTAACAAAGCATTCACCTCATTAATCACCTTATCATCATCAAAATCAATCCCAAAGTGAGCTAGGCATTTCTCTAATGGATCTTCTAACAAAGTGTTTGGTAATGACTCCTCGACTAATGTTCCTATCATGTTCACCTCTTCTATATTCGAGTCATCTAGTTCAGAGGGTAGCTTACTAATATTAAAAATGTTCAGCTCAATAGTCATATTACCAAAAGACAAATTCATAATACCATTTCGACAGTTAATGATCGCATTGGATGTAGCTAAAAACGGGCGACCTAAAATCACTGGTATTTGGTTCTCTGGGTCAGGGACAGGTTGGGTATCTAGGATAACAAAATCCACCGGATATATAAACTTGTCGACCTCTATGAGAACATCCTCGATCACACCACGAGGAATTTTAACGGACCTATCAGCTAACTGAAGTGTCATCTGTGTAGGTTTCATCTCACCAAGTCCTAGCTTAAGGTACACATGGTATGGCAGTAAGTTCACACTGGCTCCTAAGTCAAGCAACGCTTTCTCAACACGGTACTTACCTATTGTACAAGCAATGGTAGGGGACCCTGGGTCTTTATACTTAGGAGTAGTGGTATTCTGAATAATAGAACTCACATGACTAGCTATGAAGGCTTTCTTCTGGACACTGAGCTTACGCTTTCGCGTACACAAGTCCTTAAGGAACTTGGCATAAGAGGGAATCTGCCTAATTGCATCTAATAATGGAAGGTTGATATTAACCTGCTTAAAAACCTCCAATATATCATTAAAGTTGGACTCCCTCTTAGTCGGCGCAGCTGGGGGAACGGGGCTCTGGGAACAAAGCCGGGCTCATCAGGACCCTCATTGGTCTCTTTGGAGACTCTATCAGTCTCCTCATTTTCTGGCTCATAAGGGTGAACTACAGCATGTTCACTTTCAGGTATGTCGACCTTATTATCAACTTTCTTCCACTCCTAAGGGTTAACAGAGTTCACATGATTGTACGATTTCTCTCCTCTAGGGTTAGGATCAGTATGACTAGGGAACCTTCCTTCCTCTCTCATTATAACTTAGCTATTTGGCCGACTTGAAGCTCTAATTTAGCAAAAGACTGGGCACTATTCTTAAAATTCTGTTTGGTTTCCTCTTGAAAATTACCCTGGCTTTTTACTAACATTTCCTGGCTTTGTGATAGCATCTCCTGGCTCTTCCTTAATATACTAAGGGTTTCCTCTAAGCTAGTTATTCTATTCTCAGATGGGTTCTGGGTCTGACCTGAAGAGTTCTTAGTATAACCAAAACCTGGGGGAGGCTGAGAATTACTAGACTGGCCTTGATTCTGGCCCTTAGACCAAGAGAAATTAGGATGGTTTCTCCAACCAGGGTTGTAGGTCTCTGAGTAGGGGTCAAACTTCTGACGGTTTTCAAACCTAGCATTGTTATAGACAGCATGAGCTTGCTCTTCACTAACCTGACCTTCCCAGAATGAGTTATCGGGCTCTATTCCACAACTAGAGACTTGAGAGGCTCTATTAGGTTCAACAAGGGACTTATTTTTAGATTGACCCATTTCCAATGCTTCTAACCTTCTAGATAAAGCAGCAAACTTAGCATCTGACGCAAAACTCGTATCTACCATATTGGTGCTACTTCTATTGACCAAGAGTCTTTTAGGGGGTTCAACACAAGACTCCCACTGTTGGGATTTTTCAGCGATAGCTCCTAAGAAGGTAAAAGCATCATCAGCATTTTTACTAGTGAACTCACCAGCGCACATAGACTCGACCATGGCTTTGGTCGAATAGTCTAAACCATTATAAATAATCTCTACAAGTTTCATCTTATCAAATCCATGGTGAGGACACTGGGATAGGAGATCATTGAATCTCTCTAAAAACCTATAAAGAGATCTCCCTCTTGTTGCATACTAGCACTAATTTTCTGCCTAACAGCTGCAGTTTTATGCTTAGGGTAGAATTTCATATAGAAAGCAGCAATAAGTTCCTGCCATGTTTCAATGGATTCAGATGGTAGGTTGTTTAGCCAGGTCTTGGCTTTATCTCTCAAGGAAAAGGGAAACATCTTAAGTTTCAAGACCTCATCAGTAAGTTCTTTTATTCTAATTGTCCCACAAATTTCCTCAAAGTCTCTAATGTGGAAATAAGGGTTCTCGTCATCTTTTCCTAAGAATATAGGAATCATCTGAAGAATAATAGGTTTTATCTCGAAATTAGCCGTAGTGGCTGGCAATTTAATGCACGAAACTCGGTTGGACCTATTTGGGAACATGTAATCTTTCAAAGTTATCATTGTTGGCACAACAGAAGTACTAGGGGTAATTTCCTCACGAAGAGACAGATTCTCAAAACTGAAGTTTCCAAAAATAGGGCTCTCAAAAGAAGAGTCTTCGAGCTCCCCACTTTCACAAGAAGAACTTCTAGGCTCGTCACTAATCAAACGGCCAAAAGTATTTCTTTTTCAGGCCCTTTCGGGCATACACTAAAAAAAAGAAAGAAAAGTCCTAAACGGAAGGGAGGTTCTATGCAAACACAAACAAGGCTGAATTCACCACAACAAACCTACTGATTTCTAGCAAACAAAAAGCATGATGGCTCCACTTAGATTGTTTCTAGACCAGCTTCTAATCCTTTGAAAAGGAATTCGTTACAATCGGAGCAAATTCTCTGGAATCAGTACGAGTCAAAGTGAGTTGAATAGAGGCGAGGGAAGCTCAGTGGAGCTTTGATACCCAAGGCCTCACCGGTATTCAAGGCGGAGCAGTCACGCATTCAACTCACAGAAACCATCCTGAACTTCGAAGTATGCTCAAAAGAGTAACCAATATTTTTCGAATGACTGTCCTATTAAGCTCGTTACCCTATAGGTCTCGTTCTATTCAAAATTTTAGGCTTAGGTTCGCGTTTGGTTTCGTTTTCCTAAGGCGGGCAAGAAGAGAATGGTGATGAAATCCGAACCCTTATCTTGTATGGCCAGTCCTTGCCCTTTACTAGGAATTTAAAGCAACTGGTTCAGTCCTCAACATATAATCACCTTAAGGCATACAACAAACCCGCTTGCAGGAGATTCGCGGGTGTTTCGAAAGACTTACCTCCCGTACCAGACGGGCGAAGAACCGCTGAAGTCGACTCGGGCCACGACTCCTATGTCGTGTACGAACCCGAGGGGCCGAGACGATATTGTAATCTTCGTCCTTCCCTGCAAACAGTTTGTATTTAAAGGTACCCTTCCGTAGGGTTTAAAAAAAAATTGAAAATTAAAAAAAAAATAATAATAATAAAACTAAATCCTAAAAACTCTATTTGTCTTCTTTTTTTTTCTTCTTTTCTTTTAGCTTTGAGCTTTTCTCCAAGTCCTTATTGTCCAATCTTCCAACCTGCAACTCAAAGACACAAAGAAAGAAACGTAAAGAGGAACAAAAAAGAATAATAAAAAAAAAATCTAAAAAAAAAAATTTGCTACCTAAACACGAATCCGTGTCGGTGGCGCCAAAAACTTGATGATTTTTCAAAAGTTGTTGTAGTGATAGTGGTAAAAAGATTCGTTTCAGATTTATGAAGGAAATAATTTTTAGATTTAATAAAAATAAAGAAATTAATTTTCAAAGAGTGATGTCAAGATTTAAAATGGACTAAGGCTCCAGATTCACTATTACTTCAAGTTGATTGGTTACAAAAAATTTCGTAATTATTATCTAGCTCTTTTTCCATTAAATCACTTATTAATCTATAAGGTGTCCAAATATTAAATTGTAATCCTTAAGCATGATTTATCAAAGAATTAATTCTAAGCATAAAACATCAAACTGATTCACAACTAATTAAGAAATCCATTTTTATCTCTTTTTTTTATTGATCCAAGTGAATTAAATAAAATAAATAATTAAGAAATTATAAACAGAATTTACCAATCAAACATGAGTGAATAGTTCCTCCGTCACCTCAGTCACCAGGTATTTTAGCCGCTCATCATGTTGGAAAACCTCTCAAAATATTCATAGGATGTGCCCAAATCAAACAGAATATCTTCTTACCCATCTGGTCACGTAACTTCCATAATTGGAACCAAACAGGACCCGTAATAACTCATGGCTCTGTTTTGCCGAGAACAAATTATCCATCCCAATCTGCTTCGTGAAATTACTTGCACTAGCCATGTTTAGCTTAATCACGTTCAGCCCAGCTGTTTCTAGCGATTGAATCTCTTCAAATCTACTCCAAAATTCGAGTCCAAAATTATCCAGTGAATATGCATGAAATAACCAGTTTTCCCGCCAAAATTCTGTTTTGAATTTGGTAAGAAAACTGACCTCCCCCTAATCCAGTTATGGTGTCCCTTTAGCACATGCCCATCATGGGGTGCCCCTTATCCAAAGTGAGAGTCCGAATAACACTTGTCCTCTTGGGAGCTTTTACCAACTTTTCGAGCCGAATTTTCCAAAAAATGTTTATTTTCCAAAGGTTCCTACAAACATATAAAACACCAAAATTAGTACAAACTCGAGTGCCAACAATATACAGTATTGAGATCAAATTAGACACAAAAAATGTGTCTATCACTTTTCTGAGTATCCGTCTTTGTATCTTGCCTAGGGTCTCAGCAGCGTGAACGACTTTACCAAACTTGCAAGTAGTCAGAAAGCATCGCTTCTCGAGACGGAGGGTGGCGGTGCTGAGCCTATCCATGGCAATGGGGAACCCGAGAAGGATGAAAGTTCAGAGTCCAGTGATGGCGAGAGTAGTTCTTCTGACAGCAGTGCTGAATCTTCCTCTAGTCAGTCTGAAAGCGAATCAGTGAGTCTCCCGCATGTTTTTTCTTCTTTCCTCCCTCTCTTTCTCTTTGGAAAATATCTAATCCGTGATATCATAGGGCGGAGCCGTTTTTGAAGATGGCCCTGAGATGGAGACTGGCAGAGATACATCTTTGTCTCCAACTGTGGCAGCCGCACCGGGTGACCTTGAAATGGATGTTGATCGAGATGAAAACGTCGTTGTGACTCAGACAATGGAGAGTACTCCAGTGGCCGCAGGTGAAATTGTCGTTAGGAATCCCTTGCCTGTCGTTGATGCAGTCGTGGGCGCCACTTTCAATCCTCCATACCTGGTTCCTCATCCGAATCATGTGTTGATCGGGGGATTTAGCGTTCCATCCAAACATGCGGCGCTATACACTAAGATATGGGAAAGCTACGGACATATCGCCACGACCAAGAAAATCACTAGTCGATTTGCGTTGGTTAAGCGTGTGGAGGAAGATTTGTCTTCGATTGACGACATGTGCAACATGACAGGTCATACTGTTTCTGAGGATGTAGTCTCGAGCTAGAGGTTCCATCGTGACATGTGTGTAAACTTCGAGTTCAATGTTGATGGGTTTTGAAAGAAACCTACAAACTGACCTGCAAGTATACAGGGTCAATTGTAGCTAGTGATGGGAAGAAAGGGTTTGTCCACAGGGACTTGGAGGGAGCTATGGTTGTTTTCTAAGTAAAATCTACCTAAACAGGGAATTTGGGAAAACTAGGATATTGAATCCACCTAAATCCTCAGCTATATCATGTTCAGTGCAAGTCTTGCTCTTGGCCTTAGTAAACAAGATGAAGGTTCAGGCCTGCCTTGTGTTCTGGGCTTTTATCTAGGATAAGCTATTCACCTAGTTCACTCATGCACCCCTAGCATTGATGGTCTTCTTACAGCACCATCAATCACAGATGGACTTGATCACTAATTGACTAACTATCCTATATCTAAAGAAAATTGCTCACCTAGTTAATCCTGTTCACCCCTAGCATTGGTGGTCTTCTTACAGCACCACCAATCACAGGTTACTATCATCACTGAGTACTCAATTCTCCATGGTTCTAAATCAAGCTCATCAAGAACAAAACTAATCATTTACTTCACTGTGGCATAGAGGCTTCATCTACTTCCTAGTGATGAACTAAAACATGGTAATCATAAAGAGTAATTGAAATTGAAACTTGGAATTAAAACAGAAGATTACAAACATGGAAGAAAAATCTACCCAAGAGGAACTGGCTAGTCCAGCCCTCATGGGGATACACTGGCTAGTCCAGAGATACTTTCTACAACACCCAAAGTCCCCTATTTATACATACAGTTGAAACCCCAAAATTCCCCCAAATCAGTAAAATTAGGGTTTGTAAAAAAAATACAAATTAACCTCACCTAATTTCTGAATCCACTCAGTAGCTCTCACCCATGCTTCCAATTCATACATACAATCATTAAAACATAAAATCCCCAAAAATCCAGAATTAGGGTTTATCAAAAATTGAATTAGCCCTTACCTAATCTCTGAAAACTCTTGAGTACGTCGACCATGCTTCCTTATGGTCTTCTGATGCTTCCCACGCCTCCAATTGCTCTCCTAACTCACCTAATTTACCAATTTTTCACACGTTAGGGTTTTGAGAAAAACGTGTATAAAAATGGGAAATTAGGTGGCTAGATAGGTTGTAATGATGGTAGTGGAGATGGGTTATGGTGTTTGGTTGATTTGAGAGGAGATGGTGGTGGTTGAGGTGGTGGTTGAGCGGGGCAGGGTAAGGTGGCGGACATGGCAGGAGCAGAGCTCGACTGCTCGAAGGAGGAAGATGAGAATTTGGGTAAGGTATGTTTGGTTTGTGGGATATACACTTAGGTGTTTGAGTGTTGAGCGGGATCATCGAAGTTTGATGTATCGCGCTATGGTCTATGGGATGCGACGATGGTAGGTGGATCCAACGGTTAAAAGTGAAGATGCTGGCAGCGACCGTTGGATGCAGATATACAACGAAACTAACGGCTCTAGATGGGGTTAGGTGTTGTAGTGTTAAGCGGAAGTATCGAGGTTTGATGCGCAGGCAAAGAAGCGATTGTTGGATTCAAAATGTGATCTAATCTGAAGGCTTGGAATTTAGGCACTATGGTGTTTTGCAGGGACTTCAGACTTTGATGCACGATGAAGAAGCGACCATGGATGATGAGATGGATCCAATCTAACGGCTGAGAATGGAGGCGGGTATGGATATAGAAAATGGGTTTGGGTAAGGGTTTTGGGCCTTGGGTATGCCAAGCCCATATCTTCTTTAAGAACAATTCTTCCTTCTTGAGCCCATTCCTAGCTTTTTGGACGTGCGCTTCATTCTTTGCGGCTTCCTTGTGTAATTTCTTCCGGCTTTTCACTACTCTTCAGCTCTTTTCCGCTCCGCAAGTCATCCAGACTTTATTTATTACCTAAAAATATAAAATTAAGTAAGAAAAATATTTATTCTTGAAAACAATGAAAATACAGAATATGGGATAAAATGTAGAATTAATGCACAAAAGATGAGTTAAAATGCCAACAAAAAGGGATAAATATATACATTATTTGGCACTCATCAAATGTTCCTTGGTTCGTTGAAGGTCTCTCTGAGGTTGAAAAGTTGCTGGCCGAAACAGTCGAAATTCCTTTTGCGGATATGGTGAAGAAGCAGAAAGCGGAAGTCGAAAAGTTGTCCAGGAAGTTGAAGTTGAAGAGGGCGGATATCCAAAGAACGAGGGAGGCTTTCGCCAAGAAGAGCAAGCCATTGTTGAAAAGCTTTCCTTGAACGCATTTCTATCTTCTGAACTTCTTATTTTAGGTTGTTTTTTTTTTGAAAGGCAAATGAAACGCCTAGTTTATGGTTTTGAATTCCAGAATTTTTTGGGTTGATAGACAAGTGTTACCTATGAGGGTTTTGGATTATTATTTGGGATGAACTTTTTTAGGATGATGCCGTTTTTGGTTATGATTGTAACTGACACAAACAACCCAGGGAAGATATGGAACCGTGAACGTTGCGTGTCGGTAGATGACATGGGATGAAACATAACATGGCTGTCGGTTTTATCATTCCCGTGAAAACTTGAAATAATAAACCGTGTATTTTGTCTAGGCAAGACTTACTCGGTTTTTTGGTTCTGCTAACGAAAAATGAGTCAGGTGCAAGTCCGAGTTTTGTGGGAAGCACCGCGATTGTGGAAAGTCCCCAGTCGTCCCTGAGTCACTTAATAATCGAGTCGTCGATCCCTGGGCGGATCGTTTGCTTTTAACCTCTGGGAAGTGCCCAGTCGCCCCTTGCGGTGTCATGGCTGGTAATCGGGTCGTCCGGTAACTGAGTTGTCGATCCCTGAGCGGATCGTATCGGGCAGTCTGGTAGCTGAGTCGTCGATCCCTGAGCGGATCGTATCGGGCCGTCTGGTAGCTGAGTCGTCGATCCCTGAGCGAATCGTTTGCCACTACCGTCCTGACTTCTGGGTCAAAGTATGAGATCGATGATTGAAAATTGACATTTAACCGAAAGATCAATCTCCCACTGTGGTCGCCAATTGTTTGAGGGTGAAAAACGGTTTCTGCTGATTTTGGTAATTTCGGGTGTGTGGGTGAGAAACGAATTTAAACCCTAAACAATGTATTGCAAGGAAGTACTTTAGATTCGAGAGATCAATCTGTACAAATCCGGCCTAAACCAATAAATGGACGTTCCAGACTTGCTTCGGTCACAAAGTGAAGGAGAAGGGTTGGTTTTGGGGAGGGAAGCGGAGAAAGTGTTGAGACCAGAATAGTTGATTCTGGAAGAGTAGTTGTTTTCTACGACTTGTATCAGAAAGTGGGAAGCTAACATATGGAAAGCTAGCAAATGTTTTCTGAGTGTTGTATGCTCCTAACCTGAACTTGTTGTTCGGTGGAAATAGGTAATGCTTATTTATACAAGTCGAAGTGAAACGTACTCTGGTCTCATTAAGAAATGGAAAACGGGTGAGTAAATGGGAGGAGGTGGTAACCGGTAACGCCTGGAATTGATGTTCCATAAAAGAAAGCGTTTCACCATTACTCCTTGTATTTACTAACCGCCTCATCCTTATGATACTTTCTTATAACGGGCGTAGTGTACGCCGCACGCTGTAAACTGCCAAACCAATACCCTATGAGCATCCCCCAGTTTGTGACATGCGTTGATGTCTCGAGTGTTTTCATGGAAAACATGTAGCATGTTGTTGTCGTCTGGAAAGTCGAGCTTGGGAGACTTGCCGGCTTGGTGACCTTCGACGGTCGAGATTTTGCATCTTAAGAGGAAGGTAGCCGTTGATTATTGCAACCCTTCGTTTGGTATCCAGTGGCATGAAAGCATGCTCGGTATGGCTTTTATATGGCTTGGTTTAGGCGCGGCCAAAATTTAGGGTTTTGGCTTTGTTTAGGCGCGACCAAACTAGGGACAAAATTTGCCATGCGTTAGCTGGTAACCTTGGACAACTAAGATCTGCATCTTAGATGAAAAGGTGGTCGTTGATCGTTGCAGGCCTTCGTTTTGTCATCCGCATAGGGAAGGCCGATATGGCGTGACACGGAAAGGTTGTTGGCATGCCACTGGAACATGTGGCATGGCATGCCTTGGCATGGTTTGGAGTGGCCAAAACTAGGGTTTTGGGCCAAAGGTTACCATGCGTTGTCTGGCGACCTTGGACGGCTAGGATTTGCATCTAGGATTGAAGGGTGGTCGTTGATCGTCGCACGCCTTCATTTTGGTAACCGCATAGGGAAGGCCGGCATGGTATGGTGCGGCAAGGTAGTTGGCATGCCATTGGCACATGTGGAATGGCATGCCTTGGCGCGGTTTGGCGTGGTCAAAACTAGGGTTTTGGTCCAAAGGTTACCATGTGTTGTCTGGCGACCTTGGACGGCTAGGATTTGCATCTAGGATTGATGGGTGGCCGTTGATCGTCGCACGCCTTCGTTTTGGTAGCCGCATAGGGAAAGCTGGCATGGTATAATAAGGCAGAATTGTGCAGACGGCTTAGCATAGTGGGGCCAAGGCAGAATGGTGCAGACGGCTTGGCATAGTGGGGCCAAGGAAGAATGGTGCGGATGTCTTGGCGTAGTGGGGACAAGGGTTTGGATGGCTTGACATGGTAGGGCCAAGGAAAGGTGCGGTTGGATTGGCATGGTGGGGACAAGGGTTTGGCATGCCATTGGCGCATGGTGCGGCTAGCATGGCTAGATCCAAGGCAAGGTACGGTTGGCTTGGCATGGTGGGGCCAAGGGTTTGGACGGCTTGGCATGGTAGGGCCAAGGCAAGGTGCTGTTGGCTTGGCATGGTGGGGCCAAGGGTCTGGCATGCCATTGGCGCATGGTGCGGCCAGCATGGCTAGGGCCAAGGGTTTAGCATGCCATTGGCGTATGGTGCGTCAAGCATGGCTAGGGCCAAGGGTTTGGCATGCCATTGGCGCATGTTGCGGCCAGCATGGCTGGCATGCCTTGGCGCGGTAAACGTGGCTGGCATGGTTTCCATTGACACAGTGGTGTGGCTGGCATGGCATGCCTTGGCGCGGAGACGTGGATGACATGGTTTGTCATTGGCACGGTGGTGCGGCTGGCATGGTTGGCATGCCTTAGCGCGGAGACGTGGCTGGCATGGTTTGCCATTGGCACGGTGGTACAGCTGGCATGGTTGGCATGTCTTGGCGCGGAGACGTGGATGGCATGGTTTGCCATTGGCACGGTGGTGCGGCTGGCATGGTTGGCATGCCTTGGCGTGGAGACGTGGCTGGCATGGTTTTCCATTGGCACGGTGGCGTGAGAATTAGGGTTTGGTATGTACGAAGATGATGTCGGTCAATACTAAGGGTTCTGCCGTGGAACATGACACATGTATAAAAAAAGGTACCCTGGTAATTCTTACGTAGGCATGCTAATTGATTCAATGAATGCGCTAATGGTCATAGTGACGTCATGTAGGATGTATAGTTTTACGATTTTAACCCTAAGCTAAAAACCGTCATCAACAGTTACCAAGGAAAAACCCTGATTTGAAAGACTATATAAAGGAGACATCTAATATTGTGCAAAACTATTCCCCACACCTTACGTGTGATACTAGTTTGCATACTAGAGTCGGTTCTCCTTTAACCTTTGGTTTTCTTCTTCTAAAACCAGGTTAACGACTTAAAGACTTCATTGAGATTGTGAAGCCAGACCGATACTACTTTCATCGTAGTTGTGTGATCTGATCTTGCATCTTCTATCGTAATAGTACAATCATATTGATTGGCTTGAGATTGTTTGATTTCTTCGATAGGCAAGATATAAAAAGTAATCACAAACATCTTCGTCTCATTGTTTGTGATCCCCCAACATCTTGTTTCGCTACCATACGATTAAGATTGTTGTGAGGTGATTGATTAATCTAGGATGTTCTTCGGGAATATAAGACCAAATTATCAATTGGTTCCTGTTCGCATTGATTATTATCAAAAGACGGAACAAAAACTTTAGGATTTTTCTGTGGGAGACAGATTGATCCTTTGATAGACTTGTCTGTGTGAGACAGATTTGTTTATTGTCAAAGCCTGCGATTTTTGGTCGTAGCAACTCTTAGTTGTGGGTGAGATCAGCTAAGGGAATCAAGTGCGCAGTATCCTGCTGGGATCAGAGGCGTAGGGAGTATAACTATACCTTGGATCAGTGGGAGACTGGTTGTGGTTCAACTACAGTCCAGTCCGAAGTTAGCTTGGAGTAGGCTAGTGTCTGTAGCGGCTTAGTACAGTGTGTGTTAAATCTGGACTAGGTCCCGAGGTTTTTCTGCATCTGCGGTTTCCTCGTTAACAAAATTTCTGGTGTCTGTGTTATTTCAGTTTCCGCATTATATTGTTTAATCTTTATAATTGAAATAATACAGGTTGTACGGTAGATCATCAATTAGAGAAATCCAACCTTTGGTTGTTGATTGTCATTGATTGATCATCGGATATTTGTTTTTGGTACCATCCGAGTTATTCCTTGTATTTGATTTGAACTCGCAGTTCCTGCTTGAGTAAATCAAATCAAGAGAGAGATATAAACTCGTTGATATACTTTTAATTGATTGAGTCTTTTTGATTCTCTTAAAAGTATATTCGTGTTTGTCCATACATATTGCTAAGCGAAATATTGGGTGGTGTTGTTAGACCCACGCTTTTTCAATTGGTATCAGAGCAGGCAAAAACGTTAAAGACCTTATAAGTCTGTGTTTGTAGTGATCTGATTATGGACGAGCCTATGTCTAATAATGTACCAGTTCATAAATTACCAGACGATTCTAAAAGCTTGGATTCACCTGAGAGAACTATCACATCTAAGTCAATATCTAAACATTCTCTTGATGTAAAAATTGTTGATCGGGAAACTCTCCTAGAAGAACAGTTGGATGAACTTTCTGATGAAGGTGATTCAGATATTGATAGAGATGTTGATGAGGAAGTCTCAGAGTATGTTAAGTTTTTGGATTCGTGGAAGATGAAGAAGATTACAACTTCTCATGTCTCACCTCTTCTGACTCCTCTCTGTCGAGAAAACAAGAAATTGAGAAGATGTTATGCAGGTGTTTATTTTTCGAATCATTCTAACGAATCGATCCTCAAGGATTCTAAGGAAAACCTACGTATGAAGTCACTTGAATGTCATAATCTTTATCAAAAGTACTTTTTGTTGGAAGAGAAACTTGCAGAATCTTAAGCAAGGTTTAAGTCTCAACAAATTAGTTTTGATGACAGAGAAAGTGCTTGTCTCGCTCGAGAAAAACGCCTTGAGGATGATTTAGCTGTTGCTCTTGATAAAATCAAGATGTTGGAAGATGACTTGAAAAAGTTCAATACTAGTTCAAGCAAATTAACCACTATGCTAGGAGCAAGTAAAAATCATCGTGATACACGAGGATTGGGCTATAACGGAATAGATGCTCCAAGTATTAGCAAAGAGGTAAAATTTGTCAAGGCTAGTGATTCTTCTCAACAAAATATTTTCACTGATGGTAAAAGTGAAATACCTTCACCGTCAAATAAGGTTCGAGAGAGCAAAGAATATCAACCTCCAAAGTCAGCACGTACGGATCGAGGTAAGAACATTCCTTATGTTTGCCACTATTGCGGAAATAAAGGTCACCTGGAAAGGAGATGTCGTTTTCGTATAAGGAATAAGAAACTTCATGATGTTCTTGTTTGGGCATCACAAGAAGTTGTGAAACCAAGATAATATGCTAAGGCTAATCCTCTTAACATTACATGTTGTAACTTTACAACCTTTAGGCAAAGGAATTGTTGCTGTGATAAACATAGATTTGCATATAAATGTTATACGAATACTTTTCAAAATAGTAATGGTTATCAAAAGTATAACTTCGTAAAGACGAAGACAAGATCCGATGCTCCTAATTGGAGAAAGACTAACTTGCAAAAGAATAGTTAATCCAATTCTCTTCCGAGAAATCTTGAAGAGAGTAATGGGAAGAAGGCTCTGGTTGTTCCTAAACGCACTCAGAAGTGGGTACCAAAGATAGATAATGATGCTTTGAGTGTGAAAAGGAATGATCTTCCAGAAAATTCCATGACTATGGAAAAGGCAGTATCCATGATGTTGGAACTTAACAAGTTTTTTGAAAAAATGGAATTCGATGTGAAAGGCACTAAAAGTGATCCCTTTCATGATAATCCAAAGGTCAATTGTGGTGAACAAGACATTTTTCACCCCAACACAACTTGATTGTGTTGTAAGTGCATCCTCACCAAGGAATGCCCTGCTATGTATATGGTGTGGGAAGCACAAAAATTGGGGCGCACAGATTATATTCGGTAAGGCTGTGGAATTCAATTGGATTCATCTAAAAAGGTATGTCTATAAACTTGAGCAATATTTGTGCTTTTATTTGTTTAGAGAACTTATAATGACTCACGTACCTTTCTTATCGTTCTTTTCTACCTAACTTGATATGTGTTTAAGGTTCTTAAACGTTTAGGTTTGAAAATAGTAGTTCGGGATGTTTGGACTTCATGGTACACCTACCAGATATGCATAACATCTTTTAAAATCAAAAATCCAGGGGTTTAAGTTCGCGGACTTGAAAATTCGTTTGGAAAGACGTATGCATACTTGACGTCGATATTTGGTAAACTTTGTTTGGCCGTATCTTCTTCGTCCGAATTCGGAATGACCTCACTCTTTTTTCATTATCTTCCTCTTTGAATTCTCTTCAAAATGGAGGAGATAATTATTGATTTTGGATGAGTTAAGATTGGTATTTGTCCTGTCTCTTGTTTTTGAGTGTTTTGCTCCGTTTCGTTGCACTTGTTCCACTTCTCTTAGACTTGGGCACTTGGATTCGTGGAGTAGTACTCTTCTAAGATCATTTGTAGCTTTTACAAGAATGTTGTTGGTGAATCACAAAGAAGGAAGTTCAAGAATGGGCAGTAGTACGCATTACTATGGGATTCTTGAATGTTCACAATCATTTTATGTGAACTATGGTGCATGGTCGTTAATGACATTGTATGTTCTTCTTTGAAAATCTTTTTATACGCCTTTGGTAGCTATTCTTGGTATAAATCCGGGCGAAAAAGATTGATTCTACTCTCTAACGACAAATCATCTTATATGTGCATTACGAGTTTGTCTTGTTGCCTAGAAAACTTCTTATGAGAACTTATTCTTGTTTTTGAGAAGCATTACTAGAGTTTGGAATAGAAAATATTGTGATTACACATGGCTATGTCCAACGTTTTCATCTTCATGTTTTTAGATTTATTTGTTTAAATTCTAAAACTTTTTGGGAGATGATTTTTGCAGTATTAATCTTTATGATTTTATATATTGTAATATGTTATGGGATATGTGTGTTTACGCTCGTGAACTTTGTTTGTCCCATACTTTTTCAAAAGTAAAGTCGTTCATTGTTGATATTCTTGTATTGATAAAAGAGTGAATAGACTTTTGACAAATACAAAAGTTAAGCCTATATTGTCAATTCTTGATGGAAGATAGGTTAACATCTTTTGTGAACAAGGATTATGTCTATTAATTGTCGTTATGAAAATAGTGATGGAAGATAGAATGAATCCTTGTATATTCCGCAGTATTGATCATCCCTAATCCATATTTTATGTGTATACTGCAATACTCCATAAGTTTTTTCTTGTGTTGAGTATATGGATGATTAAGCTAATCTTTCTCGAATGGTTTACTTAGTCGTACCGTAAGTTTACTTATGTCGAGCGTAATCAATTAAATTGATCACTTTTTGTGTTTAATTTGGTTGCGTATTCCGATTAAATTATTCATGGGTTACTTGTGATTAATTTGATTGAGTTTTTTGGATATAAAAATCATTCTTATGGTTTTAGTTTCCAATAAAAATCCTTCTTTTCTTTTGAAATTAAGGTCGCTCGTTGTTGTTCTCTTGGGAATGACATCAAATGGGGGAGAGTTCTTTTGAACTTGTGCTTAATGGTCATATCTTGAGGGGTGTGCGGCTGTGGAATTTTAAGAGGGGTTATCTTGTATCTTTAAACTCCTTGATCGAATGCTATTAGCTTCGGCTATATGATTGCATCTAAATAAGATGATGTGTGTTCCTTATTTTTAGTCATGAAATGTCTCTTACGGAAATTTCATTATGATCCCGTTCTTGTACCTTTGCCAATTTTATTGACAAAAAAGGGGAGAATTAATATGTAGTTCACACTACAAATACATATGGTCTTCGGGTCATTATGTAAGGGGGAGTGGTTTCCATGTGAGATGGAGTATTGACTAAGGGGGAGTGATACATATCACCATAGTATTATTGTTGAAGTTGTGATACAATTGAACTTTGACACTATATAACAATGACCGAGATCGATGCTTTCTCATTGTTATAGCTACGGATCTTCAACAATGGTGATGCTAAACTTACAACCTTTGGGATCATTGGAGTACTTGGAAGTGACGAAGTTTTCGAGGAATGTTGAAGATTAGACATGTGGAATAGGAGCTACTTAAGTTTCTTTATCTTTTTTATATTCCATATGTATTGATAGTTTTGTCACTAAAATTGACAAAGGGGGAGATTGTTAGAGCATTGCTCGGTCGAACTCGCATGCGTTGCTATCTCAAGCATGTTTGTCAATGTTATTGATCAAAACTATAAGTCTTGATTTCTAGTCTACTATAGCTAAGTCTCGGACTAGGATAGAAAGTGTAGTTGAGCTCAAGGACTTCATGGCTATTCATCATACAAGTAGAATAACTGCTCAAGGAACCGGTGGAACTTCTCGACAAAAAGGTATGTGAAGACTCGAACTTATCTGTCACACAAAAGTCTATCTATTCTATCTCCTACTCTTTGAGACAAAAAGTCGTATGCTATATATATAAACTTAGATTATACACATTTGGTATTTCGATCCGAGTATACGTCGCCTATTTATATCTCGAAATATGTTTTTGTAAGATTTTCGCTTCGACCAAGTTTATCTTTACCTAGTGATGAAAGTCATGATATGTTTCAATCACTTTGAAAATTGCTTTGACGAGAAATGGTGTAACAACTGTATAACGTCCTCTAAGAATGTTTCAATGATTGGAATGAGAGTTTAGATTACATAACCAATGGATTCCTTGAACCGAAGTTTTCGAACTTTGTTGATCAAGAGAACTGGAAGTATGGCAAGTGCCAAGTCCGCGAACTGCCGAAGTTCTCAAACCCGAGAATTTCTGATGGAGTTGACAAACTACTTGCGTGAGCTATGTCCGCGAACCCAGTCCGCGAACCGGCAAAGTTCTCATCCCGAGAATTTCTGCTGGAGTTTGTAAACTCTGTCCAGTGTCTTAAGTCCGCGAACCTAGTCTGCGAACTTGAGAAGGTTATATATCTAAAGATGATTTCCGAACTTAAACTTTAAAAGACTAAGGAATGCATTTGCAAACCATGGTTATAAGAGTTCATGAACCGATTCGAGTGAATCAAATCATCTTTGCTTCAATTGTGTCTTGTGTAGTTACATAAGATTTCCTTGCAATTGAACAACTCTCTAACTAGTTCACTTGAGTCATTTGAACTAGTTATGGTGAAGAAGAACATGGTTGGTATGAAATGCTCATATGATTAACCTTTCGGTTAAACTATTGTTGAACCAAGAATGCACACGTTTGGGTACGTTTAACAAACCTAGAAGCGTGCAGTTCATTTGTGTATAACAAGCTAAGTTTTCGATCTAACGGTTGATAAATATTAGCTTGAATCTAAATCAGGTCTTCATCTAATGGTGAATATTGATTGCTTTGTTACAAAGGCTAAACCCTGATTTGAAAGACTATATAAAGGAGACATCTAGTATTGTGCAAAACTAATCCCCACACCTTACGTGTGATACTAGTTTGCATACTAGAGTCGGTTCTCCTTTAACCTTTGGTTTTCTTCTTCTAAAACCAGGTTAACGACTTAAAGACTTCATTGGGATTGTGAAGCCAGACCGATACTACTTTTATCGTAGTTGTGTGATCTGATCTTACATCTTCAATCGTAATAGAACAATCATATTGATTGGCTTGAGATTGTTTGATTTCTCCGATAAGCAAGATATAAAAAGTAATCAGAAACATCTCCGTCTCATTGTTTGTGATTCCGCAACATCTTGTTTCGCTACCATACGATTGAGATTGTTGTGAGGTGATTGATTAATCTAGGTTGTTCCTCGGGAATATAAGACCGGATTATCAATTGGTTCATGTTCGCCTTGATTATTATCATAAGACGGAACAAAAACTTTACGATTTTTCTATGGGAGACAGATTGATCCTTTGATAGACTTGTCTGTGTGAGACAGATTTGTTTATTATCAAAGCCTGCGATTTTGGGTCGTAGCAACTCATAGTTGTGGGTGAGATCAGCTAAGGGAATCAAGTGCGCAGTATCCTGCTGGGATCAGAGGCGTAGGGAGTACAACTATACCTTGGATCAGTGGGAGACTAGTTGGGGTTCAACTACAGTCCAGTCCGAAGTTAGCTTGGAGTAGGCTAGTGTCTGTAGCGTCTTAGTACAGTGTGTGTTCAATCTAGACTAGGTCCCGGGTTTTTCTGCATTTGCGGTTTCCTCGTTAACAAAATTTCTGGTGTCCGTGTTATCTTTATAATTGAAATAATACAGGTTGTGAGTTAGATCATCAATTAGAGTAATCCAACCTTTGGTTGTTGATTGTCATTGATTGATCCTCGGATATTGGTTTTTGGTACCATCCGAGTTATTCCTTGTATTTCTTTAGAACTCGCAGTTCCTGCTTGAGTAAATCAAATCAAAAGAGAGATATAAATTCGTTGATATACTTTTAGTTGATTGAGTCTTGTTGATTCTCTTAAAAGTATATTCGAGTTTGTCCATACATATTTCTAAGCGAAATATTGGGTGGTGTTGTGAGACCCCCGCTTTTTCAATATCTTTGAACAACTAATGATAAGAGTTACTGGACATGTTCAAAGTATGTCGACATCTTTACTTTGCAAGTCCTTTTTCATACTTACGATCTTGGAAACGATTTTCCACACTTCCAAACAAGTTTAGAATTGGTTTGTATGAATTCCACGAACTATGTAATTGATTATCCTATCAAATCATCAATCATGGGTTTCACGGTTCTACCAAATCAAGTTCGGTTTTACTTCCATGTGAGTATTGTGCACGCTAGTTACCAAAATTCGGTTGACTAGGTACTAGGATCGGTTTCCCACAACTTATGGTAACTACCTGTATTCGGTTGCACATGTCCGTAGGATCGGTTCCCCCAAAACTACAAACTTGTTGCACATGTTCATAGGATCGGTTTCCCCATCTACTAGAAACGTGTTGCACCTCTTACATGGATCGATTCCCTCTTGTAAATTTGTTGCACTTCTTACTAGGATCGGTTCCCCAACGACTAGATAAAAGTTGTTATTTACAAGGCATCGATTATACCATCTTGAGTTATTACTTAAGATCGGTTTCACTAATACAAGTCATACCAATATATAAGTCAGGCCTTGTAAATAGTATCACCAAGATACATAAACAAGTTCATGAGCGGTTATACTAAACACACATATTGGTAATTCAAAATAGATTTGCAATGAATAACAATACCAATAAGCCTAGTGATTTCCCTTTCGATTCACAAAACAAGTTTATGAACTTACTTCCTTTAAACGAATGTAAAACATTGTTTTCTAGGATAAAATCTTCACTCATACCCATACATAATCACAATAGCATTCATATGATCATGTCGATGTATTATATACAAAGTTTAATGGTTAAGCAATAAACCTCGTATTATATTCCTTAATACTATGTCTAACTATAGTGTCATACACAGCTTCGCAGTTATGTTTTCAATATGAACGACTTGAAAGATACGTTAGGAAATGAAATAGTTCAAGTCAAATATTACTAACCTCAAGAGGAAGGATGATGTTGTCGTTGTAGCTCCATACTTCTTCACATTCTTCAAGACTTCATGTAATACTTGTAAGTCTCATATCCTAACACTTTCAAGCTAACATATACGAAGTTGACTCTAGTATATAATCAAGCGACTCTTTAAATGAGTTTTGATTCACTAAAATATGACAACCAAATTTGACATACCAACGCTTGGTGGGTTCAACCGATCTATGCTCTAACAATCTCCCCTTTTGTCAATTTATGTGACAAAACTCTTACATCATATGGATAGACAAATTACAAGAATTCATTACACACATACGCTTGATTCCAAGTTCAACAACACAAAACCCGCATTAAATTCAATTATTAAATGCCGCTGCTGACATTATAATAACAAAGTTAATACTCCCCCTAAAGGTAAGGTAGGTAGATTTTCAATCCGCACGTCTTTGTTATTTCCATGTAGTTCCTCATAACTACGTGTCATATGGTATGTGACTCCCCCTTAGTCTATGCTTTCACTCTTTTCTTTAGAATAAACGTTTTAGCACAAATGTCCTTTCCCTTAGTGATACCAACTCACAACAAGTCAATATCACTTGTTTACTCCATATATTTCTCCCCCTTTTTTTCAAGAAATGAAAAAGAAACGAAAAAATAAAGGACAAGCCGAAAGGATCTTAAAAATTTCAAAAAGAGAATTTGCAAACCTATAAGAGTTGAGAACGAGGGTTTTACACACCATTTTAGATAACCAATATCAAAACCGAAACTACAAGTAATTTGGTTTTAACATGTTATCTAGGAAACAATTGCCCGAAGAAATTTTCCCTAATAGTTTAGCACATCAAAAATCGAATAAGCACCTTAGTTCTTTTGCTAAACCGATTGTACAAATACAATCGCTTGTTCGATAAAACCAAAATAAAGATCGGAATTAATTTTATTTTTCTCATCAGGCTCTAATTATTCTCAAAAATAACTTAGACCTTTCACTTTTAAACAAGACAAATACTAGGTTAGTTAACTAGTAATTCTTGTTAAGGCATTCAGTTAGACTTGAATAACCAAAACCTTCACATTTGATAAGTCTAACTAAGATCCGAAAAACTTAGTTTCTCTTATCCGGAAATCACTTGGACTAAACAAATGATACCGAAACACTTTTGTTAAGCCATAAACAATTCATACAAACCAAATAAATCAACTTGCATAATCATTTATCTTAACCGGAAGAAATTGAAACAAACATAGACATTATAGTACCACAATTGCACCGAAATTTTGTAAGCCTAAACAATTGATACCAAACAATAACGAAAGATAACAATACTTTTTCTTAACCGGAAACAATTGAATCACAATCAAACATACATACACAAATAATGTAATAAACATCAATTGTACCGAAGTTTTGTTAAGCAAAAGCAATAAGGATATGAAATAAAATCATGCTTTTCTTAAACAGGAAAACAATTAACTAACAAGATTGTTACCTCAAATTCCGCATCCTCTTTTCCCCAGAAAGATATGTCATTAAGCGCAAGTTCACTTAGAACTCTCCCCCATTGAAGTTGTCATCCTCCTGCCAAAACAAAAGAACAACAACAAAGATCAACCTTTACCAGAGAAAGGTTGAAACCCAGTTTTAACTATGCGATGCAAAAGTTGAAACCTCGAAACGCATATGTTTTTATGCTAAACCAAAAGATTTAACATATTGTGACTTTTTCACATATTGTTTCTACAGGAACCCCTCATGATCCTTTGATAAAGCCTACCAACATGGGCTAGAACTTAATCCCGCTAAATCAAAAAGTCACCCAAACCATAAGGGTTCACACATTATGAGATCGAATATCAAGGTACTAAAACTGAAGTCAAACATCCCATAAACATACATAGCAATAAGATAAAGCATTCAAACATAGGCTATGTAACCAAAAACTATCATAAGAAAAATTATAAAATAATAATTTTATTCATAATAGACCTAATACAATTATTGAAAGAAGTCAAAAACTGAAGTCTATTTTCCCCTTGATTTAGTCCTTCAAGGTTGAAACCGGATCTGATGATTTCACAGGATTCCAATCATCTTCTATGCTTATTAGTCTTGATTCAAGACTAACAACATTGTCATTGACTTCCTTTACTTCCTTTCGCAGATCTTTTTCAATATTCCTTACTTCACATAGGATTAGATCTAGTTTTAATGACAGATTCTTGAGAAGATTGTCATTGAGAGATGAAATATCTTCATTTGGAACATCATGATGAAGTTCTGGAGATGAATCCGAATCACTATCAGAGGATTCGAGACGAAGCTTCTTGTTAGGAAATAGAATGGTCCAGACTTTTTCAGTCTTGCGAGAGTTGCAGCTAGAGGAAGACATTCTGTCAAAACTCTATAAAATGAAGTAAGAGGTTTTTCCTCTTATAAGTTCAAGAACTTTTTCTCAAAAAATTTTGAGAATATTATTCAATTAATTTCTTAACCGAAAACCCATTTAGAAATATTTTTATTCAAATATTTACAATTGTATCCTTACTGTGTGTTTTGTAAGTACACATAAGGATTCATGATAACCGATTAGGTTTTCATATTTCAGTTGTTGAATTTTCTTCCTTTGAAGGTTTCAACATTCATAATAAATTGATAAGTACTTGTGTTTGAACTTTTAGGTTCAACTCTCAATCTCGAAGTAAGATATTGATGTTCGACAATCATATTCACTTTCTTAGGAGTGATTTTTGATCTAGACTTAGATCTTGGATTTTTGGGTTTGTTGACTCTTCCCTTTTTAATATTAGGACATTGTCGTTGATAATGCCCCTTTTGTTTGCATTGAAAACAAATGCCAGAAGTCTTCTAGTTGCAGTATTTTGGTTTCACAAATTTGTTTGACCTTGTATCCTCGCCTTTCGATATATCGATATCAGGTGACGGTTTTCTGAAGCAGTTGAGCTCGTCTCTCAGTTTCTGATTTTCATCTTTTAACTTCCTTATCTCATCTTGACAATATTTAATATCGAGAATGAGTTTAGATACTTGAACCTTTTTGGAACATTGAGAGGCCTCGATTTTTCTAATCGCTTGTTGAATTGTTCTTTATCATTAAGAAATCTTCGTTTGAGTTGATCAAGCAATGATATTATTCATTTATGTTAGATTCAAGAACCTGAGTTCTATTATCTTTATATGGAAATGTTTCTTTGAAAATTGAAGGTATATCCTCTTCTTGTGTATCTATTGTTGAAGATGTTTCAGAGTAAGAGACTTCTGCAATGGTTGCAATATTGTCCACAATATAGTCTTGATTATCCTAGTTGGGGGAATAATCAAGTGTTGCAGTATATGCATTTCTTTTCCTTTGATTATCCTTGGTTGGGAAATCTGGAGAAATATTACCAAGTCTTGTACATTTGTAGCATTGAGGAATATTGTCATCATCGTCCCAAGTGTCTTTACTACTATGTATAGAGGAGTGTTTTCCCTTTGACACAGGGGATTCTCTTTTCCGAGATCTCAACACTTTTTTGAGTTGTTGAGTAATAAGAGATAGATGATGATTTATTTCCGATTCATCTTCAGCACTTTGATCTTCCTGATCTTTGGAGTTTTCCAGACATTGAGTCGGAATTTTTCTACTAGCATTATAGGCTAGATTGTTCTTTTGTTTAGACAAATCTCCTGATCGAATATCTTTAGTTTTACAACAAGGGAACTTCTTGATAACATGGAAAGATCATTAGCTTCAATAATTGCATGTTTCTTAGATTCGTATCTAGATGCCAACGATCTGAGAATTTTGCATACTATGTCTTTTTCAGAGATAGTCTTTCCAAGAGATAAAGAAGCATTAATTATCTCAGAGAGTTTGAGGTAAACCTCTTCAAAAGTGTCGTTGTCATCCATTCGAAGGTTTTCCCAGTCGGATAATAGAGTTTGAAGTCTAGCTTCTTTCTCTGAAGTGTTTCCTTCGAATACGATCTGAAGATTATCCCAAGCTTCTTTCAAAGTTAGGAATGTTGATATATGATATTGTAGATCACGACTTACAACATGAACAATAGCATTCAAACCATCTGAATTCTGCTTAGCAAAATCCTTTTCTTCAGTTGAGTAATCTACTAAGCGTTTAAACTCGGTTTCCGAATTTGCTACTTTCGGGCGATCATAACCATCGACGACTAATATCCATGTATTAAAGTCTCGTGATTGAAGAAAATATCTCATAGCAGATTTCCACCATAGATAGTTTGATCCGTCAAAATTTGGCGGTACGTTAATCGAAGTCGATTCATAAGAACACAAATTCATTTCTTATAGGATGGATCACACCAAACACAGATTGTTAGATCTTTTCGTGTTTGCCTGCTCTGATACCAATTGAAAAGACAAGGGTGCCCAAATATACCTCAATCTAAAACTTTTCCATCTATAAGTCCTTTTCCGAAAGTGATTGTCTATGGCCTGAGTCGAGACAATACAACTAATCTGTTCATGAAACTGCGGGGGTCAACAATCTCACCCAATATTTCGATTAGAAATCTGTATGGAAAAACTCCAATATAATTTTATGAGAATCAATTAGACAGTTAGACTCAATCAATAGAAAAGTATATCAAAGAGCTTTTATATCTTTATCTCTTGATTTAAATCTTACTCAAGCAAACTGCGAGTCTCGATTAAATACAAGAGAGATAAACTTGGATGGTACCAAAGACCAATATCCAAGGATCAGTCAATTTCCAATCAACTACCAAAGGTTGGATTTCACTATTGATCGATACAACGCACAACCTGTGATACCTTAATTATATAACCAAATATAATGCAGAATAGAAATAACACATACACCAGAAATTTTGTTAACGAGGAAACCACAAATGCAGAAAAACCCAAGGACCTAGTCCAGATTGAACACCACACTGTATTAATCCGCTACAGACACTAGCCTACTAAAAACTAACTTCAGTATGGACTGTATTTGAACCCTAATCAATCTCACACTGATTCAAGGTACAGTTGCGCTCCTTACATCTCTGATCCCAGCAGGATACTACGCACTTGATTCCCTTAGCTGATCTCACCCACAACCAAGAATTTCTACGACCCAAAGTCGAAGACTTGTATAAACAAATCTGTATCACGCAGAAAAGTCTATAGAATGGATAAATTTGTCTCCCACAGATAAACCCAAAGGTTTTGTTCCGTCCTTTGATAAAAATCAAGGTGAATAGGAACCAATTGATAACCCAGACTTATATTCCCGAAGAACAGCCTAGAGCTATCAATCACCTCACAATAATCTAAATCGTATGATAGCGAAACTAGATATTGTGGAATCACAAACGATGAGACGAAGATGTTTGTGATTTCTTTTTATCTTGCCCTATCGGAGATATAATTGTAGGATCAGAATATCGCAACGATAATATTTCAGCGAAATTATCAACAACACAATACAATAGTGTCGTAGAACAATTTCAGGAAGAATATAATAAATGACGTCACCAAAGATCACGAGAAAGATGTGATAGTCCTGCGAAAATTAGAGAACTTGCGAAATTAATATTTGTAAGGTTGCGAGAATGTCGCAGACCATACCCGAAAATAAAGGACAGATTAGCTATCATCCACTATGTATTTCCTTATAAATAGTCGTTCGAGTTGTAAAGAGAGGGAGAGATCTTTTTTGAGTAAGAAACAAGTAAATAGGAGAGAGAAAGTTTAGAGCAGAGATCATTCTTGATTTCTTTATCTTTTCTTGTAAGAACATTCAAAGATTGATCAATAAAATTAAGAGTGTAAACCTAAAAATGAGTTGATTAATAATGAAATTATATGAGGGGTGTAGTGTAGGATTTCCTGCAACTACATAATGGCGCTAGAAACAGGGATTGAAGATCGAAAGTTGAAGATTGTTGTTGAGAATATTCAAATTAAGAAAGTGATTAAATAAATCAGTGAATCAGATAGAAGAAAGATGAATAGAATTAATGAAGATGACAAAAGATTGGAGTGTAATATGATAAAAAAAACGATGATTAATGAATTCCATGAAAACATCAAAGGAAGAATACATAAACGAAATTTTGAAGGAAGGAAAGTTATGGCGGTAGAAAAGACATCACCCTTGAAAGATTGGGAAAAGCAAAAAATTACATTCATGGCGGCAGAAATACCAAAAGAAAATTTGAATCACACATCTCCGTTGATTATCACAGTGCCTATTACGCGAAAAGAGAAGGAGACAACGACAAAATCCACAGGAGAATGGATATTGAACAGAACTTTAATCGATACAGGAAGTTCAGTGGATATAATATTTTATCACGCATTCCGGGGAATGGGATTTAAAGATGAAGAAATGTCCAGTTCAACATATTTTGTTCATGGCTTTGGAAAATCCACAACAAAACCTAAAGCAGAGATAGTGGTACGAATTCCACTTGGAGAAATCGAAACACATGTAACGTTGTGCGTGGTGGATATGGAATCGCCATATAATATGTTATTAGGAAGACCATGGATACATGCGATAAAAGATGTGGTATCAACGTTGCATCAATGTATTAAATTCCCCACACCAAATGGAATAGGTGAAATCAGAGGAGATGTTGACAATGCGAAATTATGTCATCAGATTGAAGTAAAGCATTATGAAGGACAAGCAAAAAAGAAACAATTTCGCAGAAAGATGGCAAAGGAAGCAAAGAAAGAAGAAGAATTTAGAGTATATATGATAAGGGCAAAAGAAGGCAAAGGAATACCCAGCGAAATTTCGGAAGAAGGAGAAGGACCTATGAAAACAATAAAAGAACCAACACCAATGGGAGAACCTAAACCCAGTTACACTGCCGCGGAACCAACAAAAGAAATAAACGTTGGGACTATAGAGGAACCTCTAATATTGAGAATTGGAACCAAAATGGATATGGAAGAAGAAGAAAGAACTGTTAACTTGTTGCGAGAACATAAAGATGTTTTCGTAGGAAGCATGGATGAGATACCGGGAATAAATCCATCAATTGCATGCCACAAGTTGGAGATTAACAAAAATGTGAGACCATTTAAACAGAGAATAAGAAAAATTGCAACAACTTACCATTCCCAAATAGAAGAAGAACTACAGAAAATGCTTGAGGCGGGAATCATAAGAGAAGCTAAATACCCAGAATGGATAGCGAATATGGTCATTGTCCCAAAGAAAAACAAAGGAATCAGGATTTGCATAGATTTCACTGATTTGAACAAAGCTTGCCCCAAAGATAGTTTTCCATTACCATATATTCCTCAAATGGTGGAATCCGCAGCGGGAAATGATAGGGTATCATCTTTAGATGGATACAAAGGGTATAACTAAATCCCTCTCGCTGAAGAAGATCAAGAACATACTGCTTTTTTTGCCCCTAGAGGTTTATATTGTTACACGAAAATGCCATTTGGTTTGCGAAACGCGGGAGCGACATACCAAAGAATGGTAGAGAAGGTGTTCGCAAAATGGATACACAAAACATTAGAAGTATACGTGGATGACATGTTAGTAAAGAGTAAAGAAGCTAAAGACCATGTACAAGACCTGAGGGAGATTTTTGAACAAATGCGGCAGTATAACATTAAATTGAATCCTGAGAAGTGTACTATTGGAGTTGCATCGGGAAATTTTTTAGGCTACATTGTATCAAAAGAAGGAATACAGGTTGATCCAGAAAAAGTGCAAGCAGTTCGTGACATGCCAACACCATCAAAAATAAAAGATGTACAGAAGTTGAATGGGATTCTAGCTTCGCTGGGGAGATTCATTTCGCGATCATCAGACAAATGCAAATATTTTTTCGATATACTCAAGAAGGGTGTGAAATTTAAATGGACTGATGAATGTGAAAAAGATTTTCAAGGAATCAAAAAACATCTTATGAATACAACTATTTTACAAAGGAGAAGAATTATTGATCTATCTTGCGACGACGTCGCATGCATTAAGTGATGCTAGTTACCAAAATTCGGTTGACTAGGTACTAGGATCGGTTTCCCACAACTTATGGTAACTACATGTATTCGGTTTCACATGTCCATAGGATCGGTTCCCCCAAAACTACAAACTTGTTGCATATGTTCATAGGACCGGTTCCCCCATCTATGAGAAACGTGTTGCACCTCTTACAAGGATCGATTCCCTCTTGTAAATTTGTTGCACCTCTTAATAGGATCGGTTCCCCAATAACTAGATAAAAGTTGTTATTTACAAGACATCGATCATACCATCTTGAGTGATTACTTGAGATCGGTTTCACTAATAAAAGTCATACCAATACATAAGTCAGGCCTTGTGAATAGTTTTACCAAGATACATAAAAAAGTTTATGAGAGGTTATACTAAACACACATATTGGTAATTCAAAATAGATTTGCAATGAATAACAATACCAATAAGCCTCGCGATTTCCCTTTCAATTCACAAAACAAGTTTATGAACTTACTTCCTTTAAACGAATGTAAAACATTGTTTCCTAGGATGAAATCTTCACTCATACCCATACATAATCACAATAGCATTCATATTATCATGTCGGTGTCTTATATACAAAGTTTAATAGTTAAGCAATAAACCTCGTATTGTATTCCTAATACTATGTTTAGCTAGAGTATCATACACAGCTTCACAATTATGTTTTCAATATGCACGACTTGAAAGATACGTTAGGGAATCAAACAGTTCAAGTCAAATATTACTAACCTCAAGAGGAAGGATGAGGTTGTCGTTGTATCTCCATACTTCTTCACATTCTTCAAGACTTCATGTAATACTTTTAAGTCTCATCTCTTAACACTTTCAAGCTAACCTATACGAAGTTGACTCTAGTATATAATCAAGCGACTCTTTAAATGAGTTTTGATTCACTAAAATATGACAATCAAACTTGACATACCAACGCTTGGTGGGTTCAACCGAGCTATGCTCTAACACAAGTTATTTCTTATATTCAATCGGGATCGCAAATTTCTATTTGTTTGATAGCGGATATAATTGAGAAATAGAGATATAACTCTTTGATATACTTTTCTTAAGATTGAGTCTGACTGTTTAGTTGATTCTTTTGAAAGTATATTGGAGTTAGTCCATACAGATTGCTAAGCGAAATATTGGGTGTGGTTGTTAGATCCCCGTTTTTCAGTCACAACATATTTTGGAGTGATGGTATAATCGGTTCCATGAGAAAAACCAAATTTCCATGATTCACATATTTCTTCATGATGTGTGTGAATTAGGGTTTCAGGTTTCCTAAGATGAGAATCTTTTAGATGTCGACATTATTTGAACATGTGCATAACTCTTATCATTAATTGTTCAAAAATATTATTGATACTCAAGGTGATCCCACGTCCGAAAAAATGAAAAGCATTTTATTACTAGCCATTTTCAATTATAATTTAGTATTTAATAAATGTAGTTGTTAAGTTTAATATAAATGTATTGGTTTAGCTTAAATTTGTGTAATGCTTTTAACTTATCAATTAATTTAAACTGTATATACATCGTATAATTAAAATAAACAACATTTAATTGATAAGACTACTAACGACCGCCACTGCGAGAGGGTCTTGATACTCTTGTTCCTTTTGTGGCCCAAAGGTGCTTAGTTAGATTTTCCCGTAGACGTCCATACAATCCCCCGGTTCTGGATTCTGTCAATGGAAAGTCGGTATTCTTTTGCAGGACGACCACGCTGCACTACCTTAAATATTTGTCTGGAAAACTAGTCCAGGTTGGGTAGCGTTTGGTTTCCTCTATGACCATCTTATGGATAATAATACAAGTTATCATAATTTCGTTCATTTCTTGAAGATAAAAAAACGTGTCGGCCCAGTATGATGACGAATTTCCTTTTCAACAACCTTTCTCAGAACCATTTGCTGGCCGTTAAAGTACTTCATATCCTTCGCATTCGTTGGTCCAAACCCTGTTTGACTATAAGCTTGAACCAAAATGGACCATTCCAGATATATCACTTATGCAAGATAATACCACTGAGTGTAGTCATGAACGTTGATGGTGAAATTACAGTGTGGTGCGGTCCCATGAAAAACATTTATATCATTATGTGAACTTGTGAGTCCAAAGAAAGCATGCCAAAACCAACAATCATAAGTAGCCGAAGCTTCCAATATTACAGTTGGTTTGGTTTGAAAATTTAGTTTCTGTTTATTAATTTTTGGTTTGAAAATGAATTTTGTTATTTGAATGGAGATTAGGGTTTGTTATTTGAATGAATTTTGTTAGGTTATACTAAAAGTAAAGTTTGGGGATGGAAAAAATAATTCAGAGTCATGATATATGTTATATATATAGCTTGTTGTGAGTCCTCGTTTAATTAGTGTTGTTAATTATTGGCTATATCCTAGTCAGCGTGCTAGTTATTTCTTTTAAGATTTGTCTAAGTGCAAGTTCGGAAACTACTACTTCAACTGGAAAGGCGAAAATGATTTTTAGTACTAGAAAGCGTGCCGAAACGAATCTGGAGCAAGGAAAGACTGCCTGATCAATTCGTGGAGTTTGAATTGTTTGTTGCTCGAAGTATTTGTGTTGTCTAAGTTTCTCCGAATATTAAAAAAAAAACTAAGCTTTTCTAGGTAGGGGATCTCCTCATCTTTCTTATATTGATCTTTGTTGCATACCCAGTTTAATTGAACTTTGTGTTTTTCTCTTGTTGGTTAACGATGTCATATTTCAAACTCGTGATGATGTCATTGTTTTTGTGGAACTATTTGTTCATTCAAATCCACGCCTTGTTTTTAGTACTACTAGTGAATTATGGTAAGACGTCTTTAATCCAAGTACAAGTTTTTTTTTTCCAGGTTTGGTTTCCTTGTATAAGTTCTGAAAAATCTAAATTTACAGCAATGCTTCCTATGTCAAGAATTTCCTTGATTAGAACTCTCTCATTTACCTGGAGTGTTTTAGTTCTATCTGCGAGCACACATTTGAATGGAGATTAGGGTCGTTCTGTCGAGGCTGCAGATGCATGGGGCCAAAAAATTCAATTTCAGGTTTGTATTTTTAACATGTAGATATGGACTCACTCATCCCTTACTGCTACCATTAGGTGCATTGTTTTGCTTAGTGATTGATTTGTTTGTCAATTGGAGAACACTATTATGATTTATGACGGTTTGTGTTGGAAACTCTATAAATTCGTCTTGCAGGAGATAAAAACAATGGCTGCTGTTATTGCATGGATTACAATGTTCAGCATCCTAGGGATGGAGGATTCATGGCTGGCCATGAAGGATTATTCACTGACGAAGGATTATACAGTGATGAACGAAAACTATAATCCCCTGGCTTGATGGCAGTGAACTTTTTATGAACATAACAATTTAGAGTTGTGTGTATTGAACTTAATTTAGAGTTTGGCTATGTTCGCGTAGTTTGCCTTTTGAATTACTGAATTAGTACTCTTTTGCTTTTGAATTACTGAATTAGTATTGTTTCTGTACTTTTTTTTTTGATGTCTTGTGATCAAATCCGCGGTTAATCCGCAACCGGCCCGCAAAATCCGCTGATCCGCGGAGGGCAAATCCGCGAGTGATTGGGCCGGTCACGGTTTGAATTCCCAAATCCGCAACTTTGACGGTTTGGTTGCGGGTGACCCCTAATCCACAACCGTCCGTCTGTTGCTCACCCTTAGTACTTGGCATCTCTCTAATAAACATGGCCAAGGCCCAAGCAGTTTGAAATCCGCATTTACCAATATCACAGAAGGAAAGCGATAAAGTCACTGGGTCATGATACATTATAGGAAAATGACAATGTTACTGGGTGATGATACCGGTGACCTATGTCGGAGACTCGTCGATTCTAAAATTTTTAAGTGTTAATAAAAAATAACAACTTGGATTAAACTCGTTTCTTAACTCATGATAATATGATAATCAACCACGCTAGCTAATAACTAACTAAAAATCTATAAAAAGAACATGTCACTAAAAAAATTAACTTAAAATTCATCGCCGATTGGGCTTGGCAGAAAAAACGGCGCTAAAATGTTAAGATTATATCACTCTAACCATGTCAAGGGATCTTACCCCTTAAACTTAAAAGGGTAATTTAATAAGTAGTAACTAAAATTGGAAGCTATCTTCTTCTTGATTAGAATGTGACTCCTAGCTGTACAATGTGCAATGCAGCAGTAGAAACAATAGAACATCTTTTATTCCATTGCCCCTTTGCTAAGGAAATTTGGAACAATGCCCCTAATCCTGTCATACTAAATCTAGATACCTCTGATACAATTCTGGATCTTTGTAAACAATGGTCTCATCAACCTAGAAATGATATTCTCTTATGAATTACTACTTACAAAGATGTGGTTTATCTGGAAGGAAAGGTGTGATAGAATTTTTGAAAATAGTGCTAAATCAGTCTCTTCTCTGGCCCTAGTAATACAAAGACACTTAGTTTTCTGGTCTACTAGGAAAAAAATTTCTTCCAAGACTAAACAAGCACAAAAAAAGAAACTTCTCCCAATTTGAAAAGCGCCGACAACAGATACCCTAAAGATAAATGTGGATGCATCTTGGATCTCAGATATGGTTCCTTCTACTTATGCTTTAATTTTGAGAAATGATGCAGGTGATTATGAAGGAGGAAGAGCAGACAATCAACAGGACACCAGGGAAGACCCACAAGAGGCAGAAGATATAGGAGTAATGCAGGCAGCTATCTGGGCTAAGGAAAAACAGATTAGGAACTTTAGCATTGAAGGAGATTGTGCAAGTTTATTCAACTGCATTCAAGGTAACAAGTAGATATCCCATGGCGTGACAAAGCTTATCTAAATGAAGCTATCAGAATAGTTAATTCGTGTAATAATTTTTTGGGTTTCTTTTATGTTCCTAAATTAGGAAATCAAGTTGCAGACATTTTGGCAAAATTCGCTAGAACTTTAAACAGTAATGTGGAATGGGATGAGTCCCCACCAGTTTGTAGCTTCATGCAAATTTTAGTAGATAAATCTAATATTGGAGTTTTGCAAAATCCCATATTAGATGGCTCTACTACCTTTGTAACCGTGATTCATTCTGAGTCTTATTCTGGAATGAAATATCTTATTTACAAAAAAATAAATAAAAATAATCTTCTTATTGATTGTTGAACACTATAAAACATTTTCTAGTTAATGGCTTGATAAATTGATATAAAGTCGGCAACAAGCAAAAATCTCAGATATTTATCGATTCAACCAAGTCCACTGCCTGTATTAGTCGTTCAAAGTTCAAACCATATAGTCTTGCCAAAAAAAATATCTGAAAATTCTCTAATGTTCCAACTTCAACCACTATTCGGTGACCATCATTTTAAAGTACTGGTACTTACTAAGCACAGTACATTTATTCTAGACCATGAACTATCTAACAAGAAATAATAATGAAACCACATTGTCATTATCACTCAATAGTAGTACTAGATTTCCATCAAAAGAAAATAAAAAATCTTTCATTAACAAATTACAATTGCTCAATTAGTTTGGAATCCTAACAAATTACTCCACCTCATTAATTAATTCACTACTATTAAAATCTCAATTAATTTTAATTTTAATAAAATGGGACCTTAATTAGTTTCTCTCTTTCTCTAAATTTAATCGAATCCGAAAGTAACCTCTGACTGACTCAATAGCTGTTGGTTTTGTTGTTTGTTGGTACAGCAACTTAATGCTTATCCTTTCTTCTCTTCCTCTTCTTCATCCGCCATATTATCATCTTCATCATCATCATCAACACCACCACCAGCCTTTATCATACCAAATTGTGGGACCACCTATAACAACAAAAAAATATAAAATGAATTTTTTATAATCCAACGGATAATATTCAAGAGATAATATCTCATTATCTTTTTCATGTGCATTATTGTAGAATACTGTTCCAATGCTTTACGTGATATAGCTTCACCTGGTGTTACAAATTCTAAACCACTCAATCCAAATTACATGTATAGGCTATAGCTTCGTTCAACCCAAACTCGAACAACAGGGAGTTGGAAACAGAATCGTGATCATCACAAAGTCCCGGAAGACGATTTCCAAAAAAAAAAAAAAATGCCCGTTGATATTGTTTACAGTAATATCTACACAATGCATTATGAATATCTTAAGATGATGTTATGCGTGTTCATGTTAAGCAAATGTATGTTGGAGGTGGGGGCATTAGCCCCCCACGGTCTCTACATGACAGTGTAACGATAAAAAGGCCTATTTTTTTTTTCTTCAGAAAAGAGGCAAGCCTCATGTATATTGATAATTTTCCGATCTCGGATCGGTAACGGTTACAGGACTGACTCTGGATTATTTTTTTCCTGCTGTAAAACGCCTAGTAAATGAGGAGTGCCTTTGTTGAATTTGTACCTGATCATTCGATGATGATGCAGATGAATCGTAGGGTCTTAAAGATAAACACGTCATTTCCTCATCCTCCCTTGCAGAAGTCGCTGTATCTGGATCCGCATCAACTACTGCAAAAACAAAAAGGCAGAACAACGATTTTTAAAAACAACTCACAAACTTATTATTCTGCAAGCAATAACTTTCACAAACAAAATATCTCAGGGGCACTTTCGTCATTAAATATCATTCCAAGCTTAGCTAACCATGTAACTAACTCTAACATGCGCCATCTACATGATCATCATCTCATTCTCGTTTGCAACATCATATTTTTTATCCATATACACCAACAAATAACGAAATCACAATTCATATAGATATATTGATATATAGAAAAAACCCTAAGAGATCTCATTTGTGTTATGATATATATGTACCTGAATATTTAGCAGTGGTAGTGATTTTGTGGTGTTGCCGTCTTAAATCCCGAGTAGACTCAGAACTATCAGGAAGAAATCTATCCAGACGAAGAAGTTGATGTGTACGAGAATCACTGTTCTTATCATTATCATTATTTCTATATGTATTATTATTGTTACGATGATCAATAAGCATTGTTCTAACAAAAGAATCCTCCATCCAGTTCAAGAAATTAACATGTTTCTCATTTGTCCATAACCCGCACAGATGATCTTCCATTGATCTCCTCCTTCCTGGTTGTTGTTGTTGTCGCATCGCCATATCGATCCAATAATATCAAAACCCTAACGAATGAAAAAAAAATATCTCAGAGTTTCTCGAGAGATTTTTGGTACTTTGTTGTTGTTGTAGTTGTTGATGAGATGATAATAATAGAGATCTTCTTATACTACAACCTCCGAGAAACAGAGAGAAGGTGGTGCTGGTTTTGATTTTGATTTCATGAGATGCTCAAGATTTATTCCGTGGGCTTGCGGAAGATATTTTCGAGCAGATATTTTTATGATACAGCTACGCCATATTATAATATATACACCTTGGACTACTATTACTTGCCACGTACTTGTAACATCAACATGATTATCATCTCCGCTGATATTTTATGGGTTTTGTCACCCTACATCACGCTATGTATAATTCTGTTCATGTGTACGTATATTATTTAGACACGTTAGTACTTCGTGATCGGGACCCACATTTGATCAGATTGATTAAATTGATAAAGGGCTATTAAATATCTGTCCACTGCTTTATTTTGTCTTGTGTAATGTATTGAGCAAATGACGATGCGGCACGTGTTTGATGATATGACTGTTTGGAGCTAAACAGCACTTTTGGATTTTTTTACCTGTGAAGCTTCTAATGTTAGAAACAGAAGATATTTACAGTGTGTAATTGCTGACTTAGAATTCACATTACTTGGTGGTGGTGGTGGGGGAGAACAAAAATTTGAATAATGTAGAAGTAATCCTAGAAATGAGACATAAATAATATTTTGTTAATCAAAAGGGGTTAAGAATTCTTCTTTCGGTTTAAGAAGTCTTAAGTTTAAGCTATATAACTTAGTCGAGTCATTTTGTATTCAAATAAAGCAGTAAAGTATGATAGGAAGTAAGGAAACCAGCTCATTTCCATAGTAACGTGGCAGATGTTTATCATATGAATATCCTTTGCTTCCCAGATATCTGTTGATGAATAATTTCTTCTTTCTTCCCACCACATTTCCTAGTGGTGGGATACACATCGAATGGGGATTGCTAGAGATGTTCATTAACTTAATTTTTTATTTAGCAGTATTTCATTGTAGCTTCACCGTTCATATCTTCCTCCTATCGCGGTTAACACTCAACTCTTTTACCACTATGTAGGTGTCAGTGTATTATGGGCAGCAGTCGAATATCTGCAAGGAGGTGCCCTGTACAAAAGCGGAAAATATCTCGTTCTCTGTGCAAGGAATTTGACAACGACTAAGGTATATGGTGGGACAGATATTTTTCTGGGAGACATAACCAAAAGACCTCCTTGTAGCCAACTATTTACGACTTCACCACTCAAAGAATGTCAAAAGTCAAAAAGGAGAGTTTCTATATAAAAGAGGGCCTGATATTTGTGTTCTTATAAATATCGTAACTTTGATTGGTTCAAACGTAACCAGCGGCCAGCTGCATGCAATAAGTAAGTACAGAGATGGATGGTATTATTGGTGTCAAACCGTAAATGTTTGGAATCAGATAGGTCGACCGTAAATGTTTGTTGGTTTACAGATATTTTCTTTCAAAGACGCTCTATCAATGTACTTGTTCTTTTCCTTATAATACGTTTTTTTCTTTTTTTTTTTGAAGCACGTATAATACGTTACAAAGGGCTGACCCTGCCTATGAAAATTATTTAGAAATCCATGTCATAATTAATAATTTAAATTTATCGATAAAATTTACATATATTTTGCAATTGTATTAGATTTTAGCATGAGTACACCGTACAATATAGAAACCGAAAATGTTTTATGTTCACATATCTTTTTCCAACTAAGTGGCAGAATAATTGTTATTAGTTTTTCACTAGACTTCCATTGTTTCCGAAAGAGTTATCATTTTCGTATCGATGGCTTAAAGAGTTGACATATAAATGGGGACATTTTGCAGATTTTATTTTAGAGAATACTAAATAAGGTCGGACTAGAACAAGTCGTACTAGAATACTGCAATGTTTTGATTTCATTTATGGCTCACATAACAATTAGGGTTAGAGGTAAAAATCTAGAACAAGTCAGATATTTATTATTTTATTTTATATTCACAAGTATGAACAGAGAACACAAAAACTAAAGAAAAAACAAAAAAAAACTTAAGGTAAAAGAGAAGGAAAAGAAATCAGTACGCAACTAGTTGATCGGAGTAAGCAAGGGGTGTTGGAGAAGTCCACCAAAGATGAGTATCTTGGCGTAAAGAGTATTTGGCAAGACAGTGAGCTAGACTATTAGCATCTCGTTCAGAAAATGAATAAGTTAATGAACTGAACTCTTACAAGAGAGATGGAATGTCATCGAAGTTTCATGCTTCAATAGCTTGATTAATTGAAAGCAATCCCCCTAAATTATGATCTTATCCAACTGTAGTCTATTGGCCTGTTTAAGTGCTAGTAGAGCTCCTTGTGTTTCAGCTACCACCAGTCTCTTTTGGTTATCGATGGTAGACGCAACAGCTTCAAAACTTGCCCCTGAAGTCCTTGCAACTACAGTTGTAAAAAACTTGAAATCCTTCATTGTTGCATCGAAATTTAGCTTAATGACTTCCGTAGGTGTAGGAGTTCATTGGACAACTGGCTCGTTTGGAATCATAAGCTCATTCTTTGGTTGTTCTTCAGGTAAGTAGTAATCCCTGAATAACATATTGGATTCACAAAGAACTTGATGAATAAGTTGATTTTTGTTCTCAAAGATTTTCAGATTCCGCGACTTCCAAATCCCCCATAAAGTGTTAACATCAATTTAAAACCTCTTGAATATGTCATTAGTGAGAAGCCATCCATTAATTAAGTCTTTGACATACAAATTAGTAATAATTTCCAGTATGTATACCCAACGAGAAGCAAATTGACCAAATAGCCCTGGCTCTTTGACAGTGCATAAGTAGGTGTTCTATGCTTTCATCTTCGTCTACACATGATTACCAGATATAGGATCCACTTGATTGATGAATCTGTTGATATGCTTTCTGCGTCCAATACCCTTGTGCATTATCCGCCATATGAAAACCTGGAATCTACGAGAACGCGAGCAATGTTAGATCTTAAATATAATCAGAAATCTAGAAGGACATCAGAAAAACTCCACAACTACCGATCCGCCTAATAAGAGAATGGTTAACCTCACACTGATGTCTGTTGAGAATTATTATAACTAATAGTTATGTTGGTGAGAAGCTAAATTATTATTTAGTTTTTCTTTGATTGTACTTGTTGAATTAGCGCATAGTCATCTTCCAGATTAGTTTTTGTTTATTCCATGATCCTTCACATCTGCAGTAAGTCACTCAAGAACTTTAAAGACCAGACTATAAAGATTCAAGTGATTCAGAATCTGTTGATAGATTTATTGATTTACAAATGTTAACAGACTCCATCCCGTGCACAAATCTACGGAGGAATTAAGTTGTTGTGCATGTTGTGACTTTAAGAAAGAAGATTAAAGACTATGAAGAGAAAACTCTGATATTTTGATCTTGGAGTTTATCTGCTTGACTTTATCGTGCGGGACTTAGCAAGTCGTTTATTTCGATAAACGTAAATATTATGGATTGATAAGTTTTTTTTTTGCAAAGGTAAATCTTATAACTGAGTGAATTACTCCGGTAATCGTAAATCTTGATTGATTTGATTAAGGAGTTTCAGATCTGATTATATCTTGGTATTTTAGATCTTAAATGAAAAATCATTGACTCGAATCTTATCACTTATTCTTATTTGTGATAGGAACTAAGTTGGTATCAAACATAATTCCCTTTGTTTTTTAATAGACGTCTTAAAGGAATCAGAGTCGTACCGATTGTGAGAATAATAGCGATATTCTTCATGACGGATTCTGGAACAACACTTGATAGGGAATTCTATAAAGGAATCCACGTGCATTGGCCAAATTGATTGTAGGCACATGGATACTGAGAAAACTGAGTAACTAGGGGTTAACTTATTCAATCTCAATTATACGAGGTTGCATTGTAAGAAAGAGTATAATGGATAAAATATGAGAGTATTCAAAATAGATTAGATTTAAACGATTTTCTACTAAACAGTTTTCCTCGTTAACAAAATCTTGTGTTTGGCGCCTTTACTTTGTTTTCATCATTATAATTATCTTATTATAATTCAAGTTATCACGCTTACCGTAATCATACCTTGGTTGCTTTTTTTATTTATCTGTTGATTGGATTATAAATTATATCAAGTTAACCTTGTCAAGTTAATCTTATCAGATCGAAAAGGTTGCACAAGTTGTGTCGATATAGATTAAATAAAAAAGAATTGGTTGTGTACTCGGTACTCTCATCTTTTCACCATTAAAGAATAAATAAATAAAAACTGTTTTCGTAAATAAGTAAGAGCATCAAGATGGTGGAATGCTGATATGCTTAGCACGAATGAAGTTATGAAAGCAAATTAAGAATTTTAGTTTGTTTCTTTGTCTGATAACGAGAATGAAATATTGTGTGATTATTAAAAGGTCATTTTGTGCAAAGTAAATAACATAACTTTCCCATTGATCCAATAAGATTGGAAGAGTTTTCATTTTGGCCAATTTTTCAGAGATTACTGGGGTTAACTCATAAAATACTGAATGAAAATAAGTTTACCACAAATAACTTGACGAGGGCAGAATCAGAGGTTCAACATTGTCCTTAGCACATTAGTTCACAGATATATATACTCAAGAATGAGTAATGCTAAACCCCAACTGCGAAGATGTGTCCAGGATAAGACCGCCAAATATAACTTGTATCAGCACACAAGATACCCACTCTCTGAACTAGCAATAAAGATAGGAAGTAAATAAACAAGCAATGCTAAAACATAACGATAAGATGGTGAAAAGAAGACGGGATAGGCACTTCTGACATATTTTTCAACTGCGAAAAACATTTTCTATTTATAGGAGAAAAAAACCCTCAAGGCTTTAAATTTCTTACAAAACAAGTTTTTGGTATCTTGTAAAATAAATCAAGATAAACACGACAAAAGAATTTTCCCAAGAATAAATACTAAGAGAAAATATTTTGTAAAAATAACAGATCTTGGTCTTGGTTGATTGACATTTGCACAAGCCCATGAAGCAAGTTTTCCTCAACGCACAAGCCCAATGCATAAGTTATCTCAAGCACTTATGAGAATGAGCCCAATATAGTTATATAGTGGAGTTCATCTTTAGTTTTGCTCAATGTGGGAATAAAGTAGGGGTGAGAAACGGGTAAAACCAGTGGATTTGGTGCCACCCAAATTCAATCCATCAAAATGGTGGGTGATAGATTTGCGTCCATATCCAGTCCATCACCCATGGGTATAAGACCGGTGGGTGGGCGAAATCGATGCGGGTAAATTCATGGATTTTGTTTTTTTATTAAAAAAATGGAGAATAGGTTAGAAAATAAAACATTAACACTTATATAATTTATAAAAAATGGAGAGTAGGTGTGGTGTTTAGGGTTGCACATGGGTTGGATTGGGTCGGGTTTGGCCTCACCCACCACCCAACCCACTGATGGTGGGTAACAGAAGTTGTCACCCGCAACCAACCCAACATTACAATGGGTCGGTTTTCACCCGACCCATATTACGGTGGGTTGGATTGGGTGGGTGGTGGGTTACCCACCATAAAATACAATGAACATTACATTACAGTTACAGACTTACAGTCTTACTGTTAAACTTATACAAATAACTAAGACTCTTACAGATTGGAAGTAATAGATTTTATCAAAAAGTTGACCCCAAATCAAGTGTAGACAATTAACATCATAAGAAGTTACTTAAAAGTGTTTACAAAATAAAAATCCAGAGAAGTAAGAAGTTGGTGCAAAGTTGGAAACTGCATGCAAAGTGATAAAGCTAACAATAACAAGAAATGAGTTCAACTGTTCAAAGCTCAAAAGATAAAAGAGTACATTACCATTTCCTACTATACTAAAGCCTAAGATCATATATCATTACTTCAACGGTTGTGGTTAATCTAAGATAGGTAATCTAAGGGTTAGAATTAACTTAGAAATATTTAGGTGGGTGGGTGGGTTGGGTCGGGTGAGGGAAGCCGTCACCCACAGTCGATCCGCCATACTATGGGTTTTAATGTTGTGACCCATAGTCGACCCACTCCTAGGTGGGTTGGATCGGGTATGGGTAATTTCAGGCGGGTGTGGATTGGGTTAGTGGGTTGAGTCGGTTTTGTGCGGTCCTAGTGGTGTTCGATGGATTTTTAGACTCGCACCCACACCAAACCCAATATGTATTGGGTTTTAAAAAATGCATCCATGTCCAACCCACCCATGAATGGTTGAGTATCCACTCGCCAAATTGCGAATGGGTTGGGGAAGCGGGTTTGAGTTTATATGCTCACCACTAGACCAAGGAATATTTCTTTCACTCACTCATGAATATGAGCAAGTAGGGGTGAGCAAAAAGTTCGGAACCGCGGATTTCACCCGTATTTATGCGCAAAATTGCGGGTGAAACCCAATCCGCAAGATTTATGAGCCGGACACGGATGAGATTCTCAAATCCTCACTTCTAACGGTTTGGTTGCGGTTGGACTTTGAGATCCGCGGATTCATCCGCACTTATGATAATATCAAATTTAGTTCTGTTTAACCCCACTTTTCCTTTTACCTTCTGTCTATGTTGTTAAGCGATCTGTTTGATTTGACCTGGCCAGATGAGATTCCTTCAATTATATCATACCTGTCTCTACTCTCTAGGCTGGACTCTTGAAATTAACGAAAACTTATCATCTGAATGGGAAGTAGTTTCCGCACTCCGCAGAGCTCAAATTCTTGACAAGAGAAGTATGTATATCAAGCTACTAATTGTACTTGCTTCCAAAGCTTCGATTTTTTTATTAGTTAACGAAATCATTCTTAGGCATAAGGATCTGGTCTGGTTGGGTGGCTTAGCCCACCAGCATATCTAGTGTCCTCTTTGGTGTCATCTAAACTTTATAATGGGAAAATTAGGCGCAGGCCCAAAAAAAAATAATATTCTCATTATCAAGCCCACAATTAATTTTAGGTACCGTGACATCCATAATTATTTCCGTGACACCCATAATTATATGAAATTAAAAATGTCTGCATGACGGATTATGCATCCGCATGACGGATTATGCATCCGGGGTATAATTGGCAACGCAACTTGGATATAACATATCTAAAAATCCGCGCCTTAGAATTTTACAAATTTTATATCGTTGGAAATATTTTTAAGAGAGCTACGCAACGAGTACAAACAAGAATATCAAATTTTTGTTTTTCACGAAAAAATCGAAGGTGATCATCATTTTAGGCAAAATTTTCGAAAACTTGATACATAACCATTATGCAGCCACCAAAATAGATGCATAACACCTTCTGCAGACGCATAACGAATTATGCAACCATTTACTCCACTGCATAATTTGCATAACAAAGTTATGCATCTATAACAACTTATGTAGTCATTGTATTAGTGCATAACTACATAAAAAATTGATGCATAATGCATTATGCATCTATTTTCTCGATGCATAAAAGAATGTGCAATAATTTTCTCGATGCATAATGCATTACGCAGACATATTTTCGGATGCATAACAGGTTATGCATCCATTTTCGCGACTGCATAACATGTTATGCAGATATTATTATAGGTGCATGACAAGTTATGCGGTCTTTGTTTTTGTTGGTTTCAATACTAACAAAAACGTAGTTGCATAACGTGTTACACAACCATTCTTTGGACTGCATAACAAGTTATGTAAAATAAAAATGATGCATAATTTATCATGCACCTACAATAATAGCTGCATAACGTGTTATGTAACAAGTTTCGGGACTGCATAACAAGTTATCTGCAACAAATTTCGCGAATACAAATGCATAGAAAACAACACACAACAACATAAAAGAAGTAGTAACTGATAGATACACCACTGCATGCAACATATGATTATATTAAAGATTTTAAAACACATGTATCCACTATGCACAAAGGAAAACTCATTTTTTTCTTAATTAGATGATTAATAGCGTGCCACTTGCTTTTGTTACTCAGCCCCGTCCAAAATCAGACCACCTCTCTCAGTCACTGCACCAACTCCAATCACCGATGCCAGGACCCTACTTTGTTTACTGCCGAATAATTCTTAATTGAGATAAAGAGTTGATAGAACAAACCCCAAGCTAGCAGATCCGTCGGTCATGTCTCGCCTCCACGGATAACACAACAACTCTAATCTTTTATCCGTCCCGGCCTAGCACCAACTGCAATCGATTAACGCCAAACTAAGTCAGCTAATACCTGAACCATTCTGCATCCTCGAATCCTTCCATCCATCACTCCTAAGCTTTCTATCAGACACATCTCTTTGAGACCATTAATCACAATTCATCCCATTCATACACAACAATCCCCAATTTCAGTTCATAACAAGAAACGAACTATAAATCCTTCTCGGTTGCTATTGTAGAACGCAAATTCAACACCACCAGCTCCTAAATTCGATCACTTCCAACTCATTTCAGGGAAACTTAGTTGACCCCAGCAGCTATGTTGCTATACAACACCCATATGAACCATTTCATAGCTTGCTTCCATCTCACCCAGATTTCCATTGCGGCAATGTATCAAACACAACATACCCACTTGACTTGAAAAACCAATCCATCCAGATTCCATTGTTTTGAACCCGCTGGTCATATAAACATGATCATGGAAGCAAAAAAACATCTTCATTCGTACCAACAAGCAACAAACTCCCACTGACATGCTGCAATCACCATCGAGATACCATTGTATAGCTTCTGAACCATATATCCTGGTTGATTCACTTTGAACTATATATCCTGGTTGCTTCATTTGATTTTTCGGCAACAACCACAACAATCGCCGGAGAATTACAGATAACCACCGTCCCTGATTTGAGTAAAGGGAAGAAGGCCGTCATGTTTGTTGTACCAGGTGCGTTCAGAACTAAAAACAAATCTATATCGCTCTGCATTAGTAGTTTCCCGCATATAGATGTAGGGTTTTGACATTGTTGAGACAGAGAATAACAAGGGGTTAGTCCTCGAGTGATTTCTAGGGAGTTGAGTGTATTTTAAATCTCAGGAATTTTGAGAGAGTTTGAGAGAGTGTAGGGAGTCTGAGAGAGTTTGGTGTTTTTGAGTTCAGGGAGTTTGGGGAAGTGTAGGGAGTTTGAGAGAGTTTATTAGAGGGAGTTTGGGGGAGTTCACTCCTAAATCATTCTCTTTTAAGAAACAATAAACCCTCATTTGCAAATAACATTGATCTTTAATCAAAAGAAAAAAAATAAATGAAAATGATCCTATCTCTGTATCAACAGTATGCTATTTTGTGCAACGAGATAATTTTTTCCCCTTCAATTTAACGGCCTCCATTCAATTCTAACTCCCTTTATTTATTTCTGAAATTAGGGTTCTTATTTGGGGTGGTTAAGGGAGTAGTGGTTGGTTATAGGTGATGGTAGTGGTGAGAAAATAGTTTTGACGGTGGTTGCAGAAGTGGTAATGTAATTCAACTCAGGGAAGCGCTAATTGTGAAGACTTCTACATTTTTTTTGCTGGTGCATCTTACGGGATATGTAGATCTAAACAAACCTATATATCCACACGTTTTCATGGACTCTAGATCACTATCCTAATATTTGCATAGAAATGTTTCACCGTATCATAATGGCCATCATCTGATAATCATTTCATCATGTTGGGAACAACATTTTTGTTGCTGAGATTTGAGAAATCCGTATGATTTGGAAAGAAAGATTTTGAACCAAATTTGGTTGTGAGACCAAAATACACTAAAATCTCTACTCTTTTGAGAGATTTGTTGTGAGACCAAAATGCACTAAAAACTCCTTCAAACTCCCCAAAGAAACCAACTCCCTAATATTGTAGGGTTTTATGACTAACAGGGAGTTCAAGAGCTTTTTTTAAACTCCCCAGCGACTAACAGGTGTTTTCTAGGGAGTTTAGGAGACTCCTCTAAACTCCCCCACGACTAACGGTGATTTGGAGAGACTCCCTCAAACTCCCTCAGGACTAACAGGAGAAAACCCAAATACATTAAAATTTCTCGAACTCTCCCACGACTAACCCCCTGTAAGTTTTATGAAGAGAAAACAGTAGATTATATAATAAATCTCACAAAAGAGGGTTCTCAAACTAAGAAGAAACACATTCTTTAAAATTATGGATTTGGGAGAAATTTTCTCGTGGAAATTGGGTGCACGCATGAGGTTTTATGCCCGTGGGTTTCACAGTGGAAAAAAACTGAGGAATGGGTTTCCCTGTAGTTTTCACTTATAGTATCGAAGTGTAGGGGTCCTGATAATTACTCCCTTCGTCCCACTATTAAGTGACCTAGTTCAAGTTTGCACAATTTTTAAGGCAAATAAGGGAAAAGAGTATATGTAAGCATTTTTTACAATTATACCCTTATGGATAATAACTAGTGAAATTTTGAAATGATTTATCTCTCAAACTACACCACGGATGTTCGGAAACTTCATACCATTGAAAAGCATTTTAAAACACCTACGTAACGAATATAAACATGCTTATCAAATTATGCATATTTCTTATAATCAATTAAAAGGATAATTTTAGAAATATCTCCTTGTTTAATGATATATGTCACTTAATAGTGGGACAAAATTTAAAAGTAAATAAATCACTTAATAGTGGGACGGAGAGAATAATAATTATAGTCTGTATAGGTTTGAAATTAGTTTATTTTTAATTGGAGTAAAGCACTGCAGCCCAGCTATTTCCCATTTGACAGATGTTGCTCTTCCAAAGTGATAATTTATTTTTGCCGGAAGCATCTTTGGTTGATTAAGATAGGTTAATCCGCATCTTTCCTAAGTGACGATTATTGATTACTTGATTAGATTAGAGTATTGTGTAGAATTAGGTTTTGTTTTACCAATTTTTTTTTGACTAAATCCACGGTTAATCCGCATCCGGCCCGTAATACCCGTTGATCCGCGGATGTCAAATCTATGGGTTAGTGGACCGGACACGACTGTATTTTCCAAATCCGCAACTTTGACGGAATGGACGTGGATGACCCCTAATCCGCATCCGTCCGTCCGTTACACACCCCTATGAGCAAGTATCCATACAGACATTCCCGGGCCTTAAAATCCAACCACGCTAAGACCAAAAAAACTCTTTATTAGTTCTCATTTTCTCCAACAGCAACAACCATAATAACGCAATAATGGTTCAGTATCTCAAGGCGATAACAAATAACGCAGGAGCACGTATTATGTTGTTTATCAAAACAAAGATATGAAATATATTTATATTAAATACAGGATAAGACAAGCATTCGGTGAGATAATTGGTTAACTCACAGTTAAATGGCACCATATCTTCCTAGATCCATTGTCCATGAAGCTAAGCAAAATTTCTTCTAACAATGTGAAAAGAAAACCAAAGAAAATTCAAGCACTTAGTATTCTATATAAACAAATATAGAGTCGTTACTTAGTGGCGGCACCTTTTTCATGTTCATGGTTTTTATCCACCTAATGATGGTTCAACCGTGATAGATTGATAGGCACCCTGTTTACCAAGCGGTACTTCCACGCGCTCCGACGTGGTGCGGGGACATGGCATTTTGAGCTGGATAAAACGTAACTCGTCAAGAAAAGGTAAATGAGAGACGGCAACTTAATCTGAAGTTCTGAACAGTATATGTATACTGACTGCTCACATAGTTTTCGAGGTAATTAGAAATCCGGCTGTTATTCCGGACATCGCAAATTTGCCCTACTCCAGTATTTAAGAATAAGTATTCAAAATAAATTTTTCCCTAATCCAGTAAGATGAACAGTTCGGTTTGCCTACGTGTAATACAACTTTGCCACTTGCACTCGCCACATCAACTTGGACAGCACGGATGGCATGCGATTAGCTTGTGCTCTATAACATTTTCCTTACTTCCAAGGAGTTGTAGATAGAGATTTAAGGGCGGCACTTCAACGGTGTAGAGAATTAAAAAAGTTCCTTGCAATATTTTTCTTCCCTTTTAAGTTTTAAGGACTTGGGGATAGAAGATTTATTTGACAGTTATAATCGAGAGGTATAAAGACGTCGGCAACAAGAAAATTGCGAGGGACTCCATTCTGTCTCTGCTAGCCTACAACTGTTTGGGCTGCATGGGCCTTATCACTCACAAAAGGAGACAAAGAAATAGAGAATTTTAAGCGAATTTATTCTAGTTTATTCACCATGTCGTCAGCCAAAATATGCAAACTTGCATTAGGCAAAACCACCGATGATGACAACTTGGTACATGTGCCTCTTTCACATACTGTATTAGATTAGAAAGGTCAAACCGCATCTCCATACACACCTTCCTTGTATCCATGTTTACTTAAATTATACAAAATTGGAAACTTTGACATAATGCATGGTGTCAGCGCCAAAAGGAAAATAAAAGGAAATTATGCGGCTTAAGAGTTCTCTATAAAAACCTCAAGGCTCCAGCGGTATAGGGATTAACCCAAAAAACTTATGAGCATGAGTAAGATGATTCGCCCATTATATCGAGGTCGTAAATCAAGACACCGCTACTACTTTCTTGGAAATTGTAAGAAACACATCGATGCGAACATCAAGAGCAACATAGGTAGAAAATCAGCAGCAGTAAAGGTGGTATGACTGACAAGGCAATCCAGAAAGTTGGGGTTCCCGTGCTGATAAATTTGATGGCTTTGAGGTGCCAACAAGGAAGTAGTAATAGTACTGGTAGTCCATTTGATAATCATACATGGCTTATGACCATTTCGATTCTCCTCTTAGTTGTCTTCTCATTCTTACCTATCACACTTAAGTTCATTCGGTTGATATTGTTATCTTTGGTTGTAGCTATCTTCGCTTCATTTTGTCTTCCTCACTCGTGCTCTTGGATTTCTTATCCCATTTGTGCATTTCTTGGCTACTACAATTGCTATTTACTGTCATCAGATTCAGTAACGTGTACCACATCATCATCGTCATCATATTTTTATGACTGGAATGCTAGGATTCAATCCAAAGCACTCTCTTTATTTGGTGAATGTTTGTTTTTCAGATATAATGGGAGAAAAAATCAGGAAGATGATTCGGATAGTCCAGAGCATGTCAGATCATTGCCGGTTCGAGAACAAAAATCATCATCATCCTCATGATGCTAGACTGTACGTGTTTGGCAGCTATACAAGATGTGTGCATGTGGCGCTACCTGTATATAACCTCGTTTATTTCTTAATAATATGTTGTGTATTTTCACCTGAAATAAATAATGACTTAACGTTGTATGCTAAAGGATTAAGTTGTGCAAACCGCTTAGGCTATTATCATAATAGATTAAATTTTCATCCATCTTAGTGCGCATTACACTAAACTGCAAACTGTGATGTTTTTTCTTTGTGCGACTGACGCCAGAAGGCGGCAACCTGCAGTGGCGTAGTAACAAGCTTTGGCAATCCCAATCCCTTTGCTACCTGTGCAAGGCAAACCATGCATAAAAGCTCTGCTCATTTCCTGCTTACTTGTCTTTATGCGGCCAAAGTTTAGAACTATTTTCTCATTAACCGAGGACCTATTCAAACTTCCTACTTGGAGCTTTTAAAGAACTGAACATCTAGTGGGTTTACAGACATGAGGAAGGAGCTTTGGTCTAGACTTCCCACAAGTATCACCCGATTGATGCCTTCCCAAAAACAAAAGAAAAAACACCATGAGAAGAACGAAAGGTTATTTGAAGCTATAATGCTCGACATCAAAATTCAAGCGACTCGCTGGGTTGCTAGGAAGGAGTATATGAGGGGTATCCAAACAATGGGTTGCATGATTGCGAACTGGACAAACAAATTTTATGAGCCACATTAGTTTGCCTTCATTTGTCGTTTTTTTCTTTCTTTTGTAGAGTTTGCTGATGGGCTTGTCTGTTTTGGTTTGGCCTTTTTTGAGGTTAACTTTCTCTGTAAATTTGTCCATTTATCAAGATTTTTAATGTCTTTATGGAACACAAGAAAATAATTAATCTCGCTTAGTTATTTATCTAGTAGAGACGTAAAATCTCTGCAAATTTAAGCAGTTGTTATCAAGATTTACTTGCACTTTAATTTTTTAAAATAGGCGGCATCGCACTTACAAAAAGAAAAAATGCTCTTCATCATGCACGGAGAGACTAGAGAGTAGTGTTGTAGTACATATATAGTGAAAAAAAGAATGATTTTTTAGTGATCATGATCTTTTTGAGAGGATCATGGTTTTATTAGGCCACCTTTTCTATAGTGATAAGGGGTGTCCTAAAACGTTGAAATGACTAACCTACCCTTAACCTAATTTAATTTAAAACCAACCTAATAACCACCTATATATATAACCACCACCACCTCCTCCCACCACCACGGCCCACCACCGCCGATTACCACCACCACCACCACCTCCGATTATCACCACCACCAACCACCGATTACCACCACCACCACCGTCGCCGATTACCACCACCACCACCTCCGATTATCACCACCACCAACCACTGATTACCACCACCACCTCCCACCACCACCACCACCGCCTATTTAAGAAATGTAACAACATCAATGCAATCACAATTAAGTTCGGTTACATAATAATTTTATCGAGTATAGAAGACGCCAGCCGCAACCTGATTCTGCCATGGGACCACTCCGGAGGTATTTTCCAACAAACCCTTCGCTTTAATTTGATTTTGATTGCTTCAATCAAATAGAAATCATCAAAATAGGGTTTTAATAGGAGTTACAGAGCCATGTTCGGTTAGGTCGATTTTCCAAACCTAGTTTACTAACCGAACTTCTTGAAAATGAAGAACACGAAGAACAGTTCGGTTCTATTGGATTTAAAACTAAGTCAACGAACTCTCTGTTCGGTTGTTTCGCAAAAAAATCTAAAATTACAAAGTAACCGAACTCCACCCTTAGAACCGAAAAAAAAAACAAATCCGGTCTAACCGAACTGTGTTGTTGTGGCCACTATGTTGAGTTCCAAAATAACCGAACTTAGCCAATAGAGTTCGGTTTGTTTGTAAAAAATTTTAAAACTACAAAGTAACCGAACTTAGCCAATAGACGCTGGAACTTCACATTTTTTTTGTTTGTTAAGTTCGGTAACTTCACAATTTTATCGCAGAAACCGAACTCAGAGTTCGGTTGGTTAGCTGTTAGGTTCAAGTTTGCGAAAGAACCGAACTTTGTAAACTTATATACTCTTATATTATGTAAAGTTCGGTTATATCAAAAGTGCATGCATGCGAACCAACCGAACTTTGTACACCAAAGTTCGAATAATTGAGTACCAACCGAACATAACGTTGTAACTCCTAGAAATTATTAGAGAGTTCGGTAACCTGCGTGTTTGGAACAAGTAACCGAACTACACTTTCAGATGAGTTCGGTTACTTGTTCATCTCGCGGGGCAACCGAACTACAGCTTCAGATGAGTTCGGTTACTTGTTCTTCATATAAAGTAACCGAACTGTTCAAAATCCAGTTCAAATCCGAATTATTTTGAAGATTAACAAATATTCTAGGAGAGGATGAAGATGAAGAATCAGATGAGTTTTCCTCATTTGAATACTCAAACTTAGTGAATTGGAAAAAAATTTTATTTTCCATGTTTTTCTCCTTCATCTTCTCTAACTCTACTCTCTCAATAATTCTACTCAACTAATAATAAACCCATCTTTTAATTTAATCTCACTAATTGTTTTTAACTAAATCATTCACTAATCATAACCTAAAATTAATTAAGAGGGTAGATTAGGTATTAAATAAATAACTAGATATAGGGTTACCTAGAATTACTTCTAATGTCTTTACCCAAAATAAAACCATGGTCCCCCAAAAAAACCATGGTCCCCAAAAAATCGTTCAATCTAAATCACCACACAGTCTACTCAAGCCCAGCAAATCATCCAACCTCACATACGTCTGTTCACTAATCAGACAATAGGTCGATTTTTCGTGTTATTGGCGGGAAAAAGTATGAGGCTCTCAACAACTTATCAAATTGTCCCAAATCGGGAAAAATAATATGAGAGAAGTAATTTTGTGCATATCCAGTAACTACAACTCAAATTAATCACATCAAAACTATCATAATGTTGAAAATAGATGTAGTGCATATGGTTTGGAGCATTTAAATATAATACTATTATAGGGGCTCCAAGATTTTAATTTTGAGGGCTCATAAGATGACAAAAAATCGGGTCATCAAATGGTAATCTCCAAAACTCCTTATCCCAATGACTAATTAATGTTAATGATTAGATTAACTAAATTAAGCAAGATCAGTGATAAGATTAATAACAAGGTTAGACTAGTCATTTGATTTATAGTCAACATTTGAAATCAAAGTAAAAAATTCGAATAATTATTTTTTTTGAAAATTGAAGTTACGATTTGGAAACCTAATCGTATATTTTTTATACGGTTGGGAGTTCATATTTTCCCAACTTGTATACGAAATCAGAGTAACTTACAGTTAAGAAACCTAACCGTAGATACTGTATACTGTTCGGAGTTCATATCTTCCAAATTGTAGAAAATTTATACGGTGAGGAAACCAATATTTTCCCAACCGTATTCAGTTCTATAACTTATTTTTCAACCTCCTATTAATCAAATCTAAACCTATTCATGGGATGAAAAACAATAAAAAGGGGTTGGGTTTTCAATTCTTACCCAATTAACGTTATTATTGGAGAATCGACGATTAATCGTCGTTTAAGAAAAAAAAAAGGAAAAATAGGCGATGAAGGAGAAGACGAGAGGAAGAAAAAGAAGACGTTTTTTTTTTTTGGGTTTTGGTTCAATTTTTGATTTAGTTAGATTTAGGTTATCAAAGGGTATTTTTTTTATTTTTGATAATAAATTAGGTCCGCCCTCATCCATATTTAGGATATTTGAATCCATTGGAGCCCTGGAAACCAAATCCTTGGAGCCCCTATAATAGGTTTCTTTAAATAAATAAATAAGCTTTGGAAAATCTTCCCCTTTCAAGAAATGGATGACGCAAATCAACACTCATGAAGGGGTTGTCCTCGAAAGTGATAGCGACAAACTGGGCAACAACTCTTTGCATCAAGGGAATGTATGATGCATCTGGTGTGGAAGCCATGAGTACATGGCAGATCCGCAAGACTAATATCATCTCCATCATTCTTCTCGTCATAGTCTTGCAAACAAATTGATCTTTCACCCGAATCCTCTGCTCCATCGAATTTCTTCATGTTTAATAACTAAAAAAATGATGAGTAATCACGTGATAAAAATTGTTGCATCTCAGGGGTTCGAAGGTATTTGGTATCAATATGATCATGAGAATGAACATCTTCAACATCATGGTAGTGAACAAAAGTTTTTAGTATTTTTACGACTTATAGAGGTATAACAATTGATAACAAACTAGGCTTCCCTTCTCCGCCAGCTCGCATGGAAGGGTAACTCATGAAGAACGATCTAATATGTTTTTCGCAGTAATTCAAAACAGATATGATGAATGTCGACCCATGAACAAAATCTTCGATATCAGACATGAGTGAGTTAAGATCGCAGGTACCAAAAATATCCGAAGATAATAAATCATCGTATTTGATAGGAAAAGTTTTCACGACCGTAGGTAATTCTTCACAAGATAAAGTAACTCCAGAAGGAACTGCGGCCGTGGTTACGGGGATGGTGGCAGAAACACTATTGGCTTTGTCTCTTTCGCCGTAATCAATTCTTTGAATTGCTCTGATAACTTGAATTCCTATTACCACTAAGGTTTGATTGATCGAATTCTTGTTATCATTACTACAATGAACACTGGGTTTTTCCATATTCACCCAAGATCTGCTGTAAACGGTGCAAGTCCACATTGGGCGCGTCATAGTGGGTTTGATGCTAAATTTTGTTATTTTTCTGTAGATTTGTCCATATTTATCCACTCAAATACTTTAGGAATTTGGGTTTTTTTGTTTGAATAAATACTTTATTTATCTTTTTTTGTTGATGTGTACATACATGTACACTAGTATGCCTTGTGATGAATGCATGGCCTGTTTTATGGGCATGGATGCTAAATGTTGTTAATTTTTATGTAGATGTGTACGTGTTTGTACCCTGAAATGTTCCGTGATGAATATATAGCATGTCATGTGGGTATCGATGCTAGATTTTGTTAGTTTTTGTAGAGGTGTACAAGTTTGTGCACTAGTATGCTCTCCGATGAATTGATGGCATGTCCCGTGGGTAAGCATACTAAAGTTTGTTAGGTATCCATAAAGGTGTACATATTTGAACACTAGCATGCTCTGTAATGTTTTTTTTTTAAAGTTTATTTTGGATTTAAGATTGTTAGAAAAATGTTTTGGTTGTACATAGTTGTCAACATGTTAATTGTTAATGTGTAGTTATACACATGTTGATTATTAAGGTGAACATAGTTACAAAGAACACTAGTTATTAATATGTACATGGTTATGCACTTGTTGATTGTCAATGTCCACGTAGTTGGTTTTTTATGTACTAAATTTAGGAATCATAATCTCAAAATGGTAGTGCACCCAAGCTTCTACAAATTTTGCGGAGGTTGATGGTTCAAGTCCATCTGAGTTCCAATGTTATATTTATTCAGTGTGGATAACGTTATTGGTGCTTAAGTAGTCGATTCAAGTTGTATGTGTTAGAGAATTGCTCGGTCGAACTCGTAAACGTTGTTATCTCAAGCTTGTTTGTCAAATTTAGTTGATCAAAACTATAGTCTTGATTTCTATTCTACTTATATCTATGTCTCAGATTAGGATAGAATGTGTAGTTGAGCTTTAGACTTCACAGCGTTCATCGATTGAAGACGAAGATCTAATGAGGAGAGCTTGGAGGAACTTCTTCAACAAAAGGTATGTGGAGACTAAAACTTATATATCACTCAGAAGTATATTTTATTTTATCTCCTAATGAGACTAAGTCGTATAACTATATAAACTTTTATATTATACACATTTAATATTTCGACTCGAGTTTACCTCGATTATCCATTTCTCGAAATATGTGTTGCAAGTTTTTTGCATTAGCTACGTTCATCATATTCTTGACGAATTTAGTTGGAAACAATTTATTTGTTGGAAACTAAATAATAAGTCAAAATATGATCATGTGGAAATTGCCTTGAAACATCTTACATGATTTCTGTGAGACAATCATTTGATGTCAACTTAGAAAGTTCGTATTGATCATTTGATCACTTGAAAATTACTTGAAGCTAATAGTTTGTGTGAGACAACTATTGTTGTCTTATAAAGATGTTTGAATGATTGAAATGGGAGTTTAGAACAAAAACCTTTATTTGGATACAACACAGTATGCATACCTAGTATGCAAACTGTTTTGGTATGTTTCAGGTCCCGGAACCTTGTTTGCATACCTAGTATGCGAACTGTTTTAACTGTAAAGTCCGGGAACCTTGTTTTCATACTAGTATGCAAACTGTTCTACCTGAGTTAGGTCCGGGACGGCTGTCTGCATACCCCGTTTGCAAACGGTTGGACAAGACTAAAGTTTGGAAGATATAGTTTGCGTACATGTTTACGAACTTAGTGGTTAAAATTATAAAATTGGTTAAGTATGATTTTCATACTCATGAAAAAAATACATGTATGAATTAAGGAATGCAATCTTTCCAAACCATGGCTTAATGTTCATGAATTGATTCTTACGAATCAATCCGATTTTGTTTCAATTGGTTCATACATATTTCTATGAGATAGTAAACAATTGAACAACTCTATGTGAAACACAATTAGATTCATTTGATTATCTTTCATGATTGATTGATCATCATAGTTGATCTGGATGTGTTAAATGAATATGGTTAAGAAAAAAGTGTTCATATGGCTAACTTTGGTTAACTGTTATTGGGCCAACTCAATATACACCTTTAGGTATGGTTACCCATATCTAAATGAAGGTATATTTCATTTATGTGTAACAAGCTATAGCTAAGACCATCTAACAGTGGAGATCTATTGCTTTGGTTTTAAGCAGACTTAGCTTGAATCTTAAATCAGGTTTTCATATAACGATGGATATTGAATACTTTGTTACTAAGCTATCTTAGCTTTGATTGAAAGCAAACCCTGATTTGAAAGACTATATAAGGAAAAACTCTAGTAACTGGAAAACCTATTCCCGACACTTTCCTGTGTCCTAGTTGCTACTAGAGTCGATTCTCCTTTAACTTAGGTTTTTCCAAAACCATTATAGGTTAACGACTTGAAGACTTCATTTGGGATTCGTGAAGCCAGATCCAACTATTTTCTCTGCAGTTGCGTATTCTGATGTTACTTGTTCTATCGTATTGAATACTATCTTATTTAAGATTTGCTCGAGATTTATCTCCGATAGGTAAGATATAAAAAGTAATCACAAAGCTCTTCGTCTCATTCTTTGTGATTCCGCTTCTTCTACTACCATATAGTTAAGTTATTGTGAGGTGATTGATATTTCTAGGCTGCTCTTCGGGAGTATAAGAACGGATTATCAATTGGTTCCAGTTCACCTTGATTTATCAAAAGACGGAACAAATACTTCATAAGTACTTCTGTGGTAGACAGATTTAACTATCAGATAGACTTATCTGTGTGAAACATATTTGTTTATAAGTCTTTGATTTTGGGTCGTAGAAACTCTTAGTTTTGGGTGAGATCAGCTAATGGAATAAAGTGCGCATAATCCGGAGTGTTTTTAGAGGCGTAAGGAACGCGACTGTACTTAATCGGTGTGAGACTTGGTTATGTCTCAACTACATTCCAGTCCGAAGTTAACTTGTAGTAGGCTAGTGTATATGTAGCGGCTTAATAAAGTGTGGTGTTCAAATCTGGACTAGGTCCCGGGGTTTTTATGCATTTGCGGTTTCCTCGTTAACAAAATTTATGGTGTCTGCGTTATTTCTTTTCCGCATTATATTTGTTTATATAAAAGAAATATCACAGGTTGTGCGTAGTTCAATCAATTGGTAAAAGACCTTGATTGTTGGATAGGAATTGATTGGCACTTGGGCATTGGTCTTTGGTACTATCTAAGTTATTTCTCATATCAATCAGGCACACAAATTCCTATCTGTTCGATTGCAAATTGTATTGAGAAATTGAGATTAATCTCTTTGATATATGTCCTGATTGAGCTCGCTTTTAAGTTGGTTCTCTCGTAATTATATTGGAGTTAGTCCATCCAGATTGACGAACAAATTATTGGGTGTGGTTGTTATACCCCCCCCCCCCCCCCCCCTTTCAGTATGTATGTACAACCTAGTGCGCTTTGTCTTATCTCATGAATATATTGTCTCTTTATGGGTATGAACATTGGATTTTCAAGATATTGTAGACATATATATATAGTTGTCCATCATTGTCTCGTCTCATGATTATGTGGCATGTTTTGTTGGTATATATAGTTACTGGATTTTCTGGATTTTTATAGATGTGTACATAGTTGTACACCATTGTCCCGTTTCATGGATATATTGCATGTACTGTGAGTATGAATTCTGAATTTTCTGAATTTTTGGAGATGTTTACATAGTTGTACACCAGTGTAAATTAGATTTTTAAAAAAAATAAAAATTATATAGTTATATGAGTACACTTTTCCTAGATTTCGTAAAGAGCTTTCCTAATATATAAAGTTTACGAATTTTGGACGAGCAGTTTGAAAGATAAATTATTTTTTAACTATTTTTATATTATTTAAAATTGTTGCTTTCATCATGAATCACTTTGGACTAAAATGTAAAATTTTTAAATTAAATTGTAAATCAGGAAGATTATTTATGTACTTTTCATATTTCAAATAAAAAAGGACTAATTTGTACCTAGCTGAATGGGTCAGGACTAACTAGTACGTTTGGATGGGATTGTGGACTAAACCGTATTTTTCCCTACTTACGATGCAATAAAATATGACTGGCGGTAGGGCTGTCAATGGATATTCGACATCTGGTAGCCGTTTCCGAATATCCGGATTCCGTTAGGTTAATATCCGACAAAACGGTTATCCGATATCCGATAGCCTTAACGTAACGGATATCCGTATATTAACATAACAGTACCGGTTAAGGGAGTTTCCGTTAGGTTAATATCCGATACCGTTGGTGTGTAACTATATCATAAAAAATTTCAGAAATTTTCGATACCTAATGCCCTTTAGGTTTACTCTTTAGCCATTTGATTGCGTTTCTCCTAAGTAAATATCAGAAATTATCGAATATTAACGAAAATTAACGTAAATTATTCAATATTAACGAAAATTATCGGTAATTATTAGAAGTTTTTTGTATCATGAGTAGATAACTGAAATTATCGGAATAATATCCGATATCCGATAGCTTATCCTTAACCTTATCGATATGGGATTTTTGGATTCCGCCGGATATTATCGGATATCCGATAACCCTTAACCTTAACCTTATCGGTGTTGTCAATATCCGGCGAATATTTATCCATTGCCATCCCTAACTGGCGGTCTCCTTCTCCACACAAAAAAATGAACTGGGCCTTTATTCACGGGCTGAAAAGTTGTTTCCCCCCTTTACATGTGACAAGTTACATGGTACAAAATTACAAATAGTCGATTTGAGTTTTGTTTTGACATTAACCTTGAAATAAGTTTTGTTGTCTTTCGAACATTTTCTATACTGTTTCAATAATATAAGGGAGGATGATATACATACCCTTCCTTTTTTTTTTCTTTGTAAAAGATACCCTTAAGGGGTATATTTTAAGTGGATAATGAAAATGAACTAGTATTTTTTTGAATAATGAACTTGTATGTTTTTGACGCGTGAAAACGTCAACCCAACCTCCTACAGATGTTGCATTGACTTAATACAATTTTAGATGTGCCAAAAACTAGATCCTAAAAACTTAAAATATAGAGGTATTTGTGAAGACCCCTGAAAAGGAGGGGTATTTATTCAATTTCCACATAATATAATGGTTAAAATTAAGGTTTTGTTTAGAGTCAATTTAACATTTTTTTTTCTACTGAGCTCTGAGATGCTTGCTAACTTTCATCATGCGGGTGGAATCTAAGATGCATTTTATTGTCCTAAGTAATTGGTGCTAGTACAATCAGCAGTAGGATTTCACGATCCACTCTCTTTATTGCTTACAACTTAATCTTTTAATTGCTTTGTTTATTTTGTTTAAAAACTTAAAACAAAATCCCCCTTGTGACGTATTCGACAACTAAAACTCCACGCTCTTCGTGGGAACGAATCTTATTTACTATTTTATTATTATTTAGTAAAGTAGAAAGTAAGCGAACTAATTTTGTACCGACGAAATTCATCACCAAAGTACCCGAAAGTTCATCCCAAATCTTTAAGCCTATTAGTTCCGTATACCTGATAGTGTAAACTGTCCTTCTCAACTAACAATCATCATTGGCATGTAAATTCCAGAGAACTGAAAATGTACAATCTATTTGTTAGACGATTTTTTTTTTCTTCCTTATGTTTCAATACAGTTGTGTTTCTAAATGTTAACCTCTGATTTTCTATGGTTAGGTAACCCATACGTAAGTCTGCCTGCATTTACCCTACAGTTGGGTTTCAACTTCTGTCTCACGAGATCTTCTCATTTCCTGTCATCTACCATCAACATCAACCGAGATACTCATCAGTCACCATTGTTACCATTCCATGACCACAATCAATAACGATAATATTTATATCGCTAATAGGATAAAGAAATGTTATTCTGTGTTGTAGAAAAACTCCAAACTTCCTTCCACTTTTGTAACGCGAGCACAATATTTTCCTCTTGGAGATCCATCAAACAATATCACATCAAAACTGTTAGAGCATTGCTCGGTTGAACCCGCCAAGCGTTGGTATGTCAAGATTGGTTGTCATATTTTAGTTCCAAAACTCAAGGTCACTTGATTAGATTAATAGTTACAACTTCGTTAGGTTATACTAGGAAGTCTATAAATGTTGAGACATACATGTATTACTCTGAAGACCTGGAGAATCCGAAGACGTATCGACAACAAAGAACACATCATCCTTGTACTCGAGGTTAGTAATACAAGACTCGACTTGTTTCCATTTCTATCTATGTTACTTTCAAATCGTTTAGATTCAAAACATAAAATGTGAAGTTATATATATGAAAATCTAGTACTTGATACTTGATCATCTTATTATGATCAAAGTATCAAGGAAGAATATACAAGTTGTATCACAACTTTGGTATATTGAATTACGAAGTAGAAACCTTTGAACTTCATAATTACTACATAGTCATTATCTTTGTAACTTGTTACCAGATTATACAATTAACTTAAGATTGATTTTATAACAAAAAAAATTATAATTAATTACATAAGTTTTAGGAAATAGACTTGTGAAACTTGTTTCTTAGTTAAAATGAATCAATGGGCCGGATTGGTGGTCCGATTCCTATTAGGGATATATACCAGGACCAATCCTTATTGGGAATCTATAGCAGGACCGATCCTTACCTATTGGGAATCTATAGAAGGACTGATCCTTGCCTATTGGGGTTCTCCAGCAGAATCAATCCCCATAACAAAATATTATTTTCGGTTTCACGTATTCTCTAGGATTTGTGTGATTTTCAGAATATGGGTTTGCTAAATAGAAAATTTCAAGATGTCAACATTGTGAGTAATTTGAACATGTATAAAATTTTATTCTTTTATTGTTCAAAGATGAATATACTCAAGGTGAGTTCCCAAACCGAAATGTTTGAGAATCTTCTATTGAGATTTTTGAGTATATGTGTTTTATTTTTCGAGCAAGTAAATCACATCTCTGGAAGATATATTAATAAAGTGCATTTGTATACCAACTAATATTGAGTTGTCATCCATGAGGGATTTCGGTATTGCAGTTGAAATTCGACAAAAACGAATATTGGTGCTTATTGCATATCTTGAGAATATTTTTGGTTATGGAAATTCCTTGGCGTCCAAAAATCCTTGGTCTATAAATAATGAAGTTTGTTCTTCTTACAAACTTATACTGAGGCAGGCACTTCATTTTTTAGTCACTGTTGTAACTGAATAATATTATTACTTATCAGGTGAAATCTCTTACGTTCTGTTAGAGCATTGCTCGGTCGAACTCGCATGCGTTGCTATCTCAAGCATGTTTGTCAATGTTAGTGATCAAAACTATAAGTCTTGATTTCTAGCCTATTTATAGATGTCTCGGACTAGGACATAGATAGTGTAGTTGAGCTTAGATCTCTCGACGTTCATCTCTTGAAGACGAAGAACTAATAAGTAGAGCTTGTGGAACTTCTTCGACAAAAATTATGTGGAGACTTCAACTCATCTATCACTTGGAAAATCTATTTCTACTATCTCCTATATTGATACATAAGTTGTGTTACAATATAGTTTTCTCTATACACATTTGAGATTTCGAGCTGAGTATATATCGCTTACATATTTCTCGAAATATGTGTTGGTAAGCTTTCGCTTCGACCAAGTTCATCTTATATCATGAGAAAATTGTCGAGTAACATCTTACATGGTTTGTGTGATACAATCATTTGATGTAGGCTTGGAATGTTTCGATAATGATTATTTCAATATCTTGAAAATCGCTTTGATGCTAATAGTGTGTGAAAACGGCTATTGTCATTATAGAAGAATGTTTCAGTGATTGAATACTTTGGATTCAAATTCATGTTTTCATGTGATTTGGTTATGTCCAAAGAAATCCTTCTTTTCTTATGAAAGTAAGGTCGCCTTTGTTGTTCTTTCGGGAATGACATTTTATGGGGGAGAGTTCTTTTTGAACTTGTGCTTAATTGTCAAATATTTGTGGGGAGTGCGGCTGTGGAATATTATAAGGGTTATCTTATATCTTTATAAACTCCTTGATGAATGCATTTAGCTTCGGCTTTATGATGGCATCTAAATAAGTTGATATGGTATTTTCTTTTGGTCATGACGTATCTCTATGAAAATTTCATGAGGATCCCACTAGTTTTCGTACCTTTGCCAATTTATATTGACAAAAAGGGGGGAAATTAATGTGTAGTGTGATACTACAAATACATATGGTTTACGGATCATTATATAAGGGGGAGTGGTTTTCATGTCGAGATGAAGTATTGGCTAAGGGGGAGTGATACATATCACCATAGTATTGTTGTCAAAGTTGTGATACAATTGAACTTTGATGCTGTGTAATAATACTATGACACTGTATAACAATGATTGAGAGCATTTTTTTTCTCATTGTTATCGCTACGGATCTTCAACAACTATGATGCTGAACTTACAACCTTTAGGATCATGGAGTACTTGGAAGTGACGAAGATTTCGAGTCACGTTGAAGATGCCAGGGAGATCAAGCATTTGGATGAGAAGCTACAATTTTTATTTACTTTGTAATCCATATGTATAGATAGTTTTGTCACTAAAATTGACAAAGGGGGAGATTGTTAGAGCACTGCTCGGTCGAACTCGCATGCGTTGCTATCTCAAGCATGTTTGTCAATGTTAGTGATCAAAACTATAAGTCCTGATTTCTAGCCTATTTATAGATGTCTCGGACTAGGACATAGTTTGTGAAGTTGAGCTTAGACTTCACGGCGTTTATCACTTGAAGACGAAGAACTACTAAGGAGAGCTTGTGGAACTTCATCGACAAAAGGTATGTGGAGACTTAAACTCATATATCACTTGGAAAGTCTATTTCTACTCAATATCCTATATTGAGACATAAGTCGTGTTACGATATAGTTTTCTCTATACACATTTGAGATTTCGAGCTGAGTATATCTAGCTTACATATTTCTCGAAATATGTGTTAGTAAGCTTTCGCTTCGACCAAGTTCATCTTATATCATGAGACATTTGCCGAGTAACATCTTACATGGTTTCTGTGATACAATCATTTGGTGTAAGACTTGGAATGTTTCGATAATGATTATTTCAATATCTTGAAAATCGCTTTGATGCTAATAGTGTGTGAAAACGGCTATTGTCATTATAGAAGAATGTTTCAATGATTGAAATAAAGAGTTGATGATGTAACCATCTTTGGATATAAGCATATATAGTGTGTTCGCACATTAGTGTATAAATCCATAAACTGGAAGCCAAGAGTATGCATATGTGTATATACGAAATTGGTGAAGGAGACAGGTTAAGTATGCGTACCCGTACGCATACTGGCGGAAGTTCTCGAACCGAGAATTTCTGCTGAGTTTGGTTTTTGACAAACTCTTAACTAGTCACCTTAAGTATACGTACCCATACGCATACTGGCGGAAGTTTTCGAACCGAAAATTTCTGCTGAGTTTGGAAACTTTACAAACTCAAAAAACCGGTTGCTTAAGTACGCATACCCGTACGCATAATTAAGATGGTTACTTTGTTAAACCGGACAGTTCATGGAATTAAACATTTAAATCATAAGGAACACAATTTTTACAAACCGGGGCTATAATGTCCATGATTGATTCAAGTGAATCAAACCGATTTGGTTTCAATTGTGTTTTCTAAATAATTGAAAACTCTTTAACTAGTTTCATTTGAGTCATTTGAACTAGTTATGGTTAAGATGAATAAGGTTGATATGAGAGTAATCATATGGCTAACTTCGGTTAACTATTTGTGAACCAACAAGGTGTACACGTTTAAGTATGGTTACATAAAACTAAATGAGGGTACATTTCGCATGTGTGTAACAAGCTAAGTTTGATCTAACGGTTGAATCAGGTTTTTCATCTAACGGTGATTATTGAATGCTTTGTTACCAAGGTAACTTGGATTGCAAACCATGATTTGAAAACTATATAAAGGAGAACTCTAGAAACTGGGAAAACTAATCCCCACACCTCCTGTGTGTTACTAGTTGCATAATTAGAGTTGATTCTCCTTTAACCTTAGGTTTCTTCTCAAGACCCTGTATGTTAACGACTTGAAGACTTCATTGGGATTGTGAAGCCAGATCCAACTATTATCTTTGTAGTTGCTTGATCTGATCTTGATGTTTCTATCGTGTTGAGTGAAAGTGAAATAATTGGCTCGAGATTTTATATTTCCGATAGGCAATATAGAAAAGTAATCACAAACAAACTTCGTCTCATCGTTTGTGATTCCATAATAACTTGTTTCGCTATTCGATTAAGTTTATTGTGAGGTGATTGATAATACTAGGTTGTTCTTCGGGAATATAAGTCTGGTTTATCAATTGGTTCCTGTTCACCTTGACTTATCAAAAGACGGAACAAAAACTCTTGGGTATTTCTGTGAGAGACAGATTTATTCAATCCTATAGAATTTTCTGTGTGAGACAGAGTTGTCTATCAAGTCTTCGACTTTGCTCGTAGCAACTCTTAGTTGTGGGTGAGATCAACTAAGGGAATCAAGTGCGTAGTATCCTGCTGGGATCAGAGATGTAAGGATCACAACTGTACCTTGAATCAGTGTGAGATTGATTAGGGTTCAACTACAGTCCAGTCCGAAGTTAATTGGTAGTAGGCTAGTGTCTGTAGCGGATTAATACAGTGTGGTGTTCAATCTGGACTAGGTCCCGGGGTTTTTCTGCATTTGCAGTTTCCCCGTTAACAAAATTATGGTATCTGTGTTATTTCTTTTCCGCATTATATTTTGTTATATAATTGAAATATCACAGGTTGTGCATTAAGATCAATCAATTAGAATATCCAACCTCTGGTTGTTGATTTACATTGATTGACACTTGAACATTGGTCTTTGGTACCATTCAAGTAACTCTTCTTATATTCAATCAGGCTCGCAGATTTCTATTTGCTGATTGCGGATTGAATTAAGAGTTGGAGATATTAAACTCTTTGATATACTTTATTCTAGATTGAGTCTGACTGTCTAGTTGATTCTCTAGAAAGTATATTGGAGTAAGTCCTCTCAAATTGCCAAACGAATTGTTGGGAGTGGTTGTTAGACCCCCGCATTTTCACGTTCACTAGTTTAAATATTTCTGGGGATCAAGAAGGGTCTAGATAGTATTGTTGGTGGGAAACTAGAATTTGCATTGTTGTTTTAGTTTTCGATTATTGATTTGATTGACTAATGGTTGTTTAACCTTGATTTCACCTAGTTTGATTATTCTTGAGATCCTTCTCTTCTGAGATGATGTCAATCAAACTAGATCAAGGGATTAACGGTGGTTCATATATGTTTTTAGATCCGACGTAGACTTGTGATCATCTATTATTAACAGACTCTGTTATGTGTGTGATCGATCATAAGTGGAATCAAGTTTATTTGTGCAGGTATATTGAAGATACTAAAGATTTAAAGACAAAAAGATTTCTTATTTGTTTCATATCTTTGTAATTTAATCCGTGCACATACTTGATCGGCTGGGACCCGACTTAGAGTTGTTTATCTTTTGATAGACATCTTATTGCTAGTTGTATTAGATAAGCAAGCTATCATTTGGAGGTATTCTTCAGTATCCAAATATGATAGTTTGTATATATAGATATGAATTTCTTGATAATCTAGATCATGGTACAGATCTAACCAAACAAAGGAGCTTATTAAATCAAACGTAAGAGCCTTTGTTTGACTCGACATAAATCTCTGATTTACTTCTTGATATTGAGAGAGAAGTAATCGAATACAATTTATTCCTTTACTGTTTCGGAATACGATACAAAGGAATTGAGTACCAGAAGTCTTCACGACGGATGAAGCAACTTAAGATAGTGGACTCTATCTTAGAATTCACGTGTGTTGGCTGGATTGGTTATAGGCGCAAGGATACCGTGTAAATTAGGTAACTAGGGGTATATTACTTGGTCTCAACTATATGAAGTTGGTAGTGGTCTTTGTATAACACGTTAATTCTGAGAGTATTCGAAACTAGACTAGGTCCAGGGGGTTTCTGCATTTTCCGTTTACTCGTTAACAAAATCTTGTTGTGTTCTTTTACTTTAATTTTCGCACTATAATTATTGTTGTAGTTATAGTACGTTAATCAAAACACTTTGGTTGATCCCTGTAGTTAGGTTCGGTTTCAGGCATAAACTATATACCAAGTGTATACCCTGTGGTTGTTATCTTCTTAATAGTCGTTGTTGATATCGAAAATATTGTAGTGTATTTGGTACCCTCGTCATTTCAAAGACAATCGATCATCATCGTTGTTTTCGCCACCCTTAACCATCGATATGACATCACAACACCTTATCTTCTCTGCGAACGTTACGATCACCACCATTAATGGAAGCAACACTGCGCGCAGCTCAGCTCAGTCCACCGTCAACACTAATAGCAGCAACCACTCCATCGATACCCATATGTTTTCGCTCCAGATCAACTGCCATCATCATCATCGATAATCCTCACTGCCATGGTTGGAAGGAACAACAATCTTAATTCCATGTATTTGCACCTCCCTGTTGAAGCTCGGTCCAAAACCAACACAGACTCAAACCCTTCTATAATCTTATCCATCACTACTAATGGAAGAAAAAACCAAAGAACTTCATTGACCACCGGTTCTTCATCATCATAAAACTATGTATGAAACCATCTCAAGACTTCAACTCAGACCTTTTCCATTATAACAACAACGATTAACACTTCTAATAGTAACTAAAGCCTCGTGTAGTTCTTTTGTTTCGAAATTACCTACCAAAATCACGTTATCAGAAATGGTTGACTGGTA